>NC_028452.1:49987771-50163165 GCF_000263155.2 Setaria italica | reverse complement strand
AGAGATACTCTGTTCAAGAGAGCTACCCTCGTACCATTACAGCAGTCTTTGGTCATTTTGCATCTTGCGCTAGCTCGACGACGATAATCTTGGCGATATCCTGGTTATCTTTTTTTTTCAGGTGTACATAAATAGAAAAAAAAGGAGCAAAACAAGTACTTAATTACAATAGCTTTCTTTATTGGCTCAATAAAACCATCTTTCAAAAAAATCAATCACAGTGTGGGCTCTAAATCTTTATATTTTTCTTAACTGCTTCTAAAATTATGTGCCAAAAAAATTGTTTCTACATTATTAGCTAGCTACTATACTAATTATGTATTTCCAGGGAACCTTTGTGCTGGCAGGTGGCAATCCCGTCTGCTAGCACGTTAAATTCCATGTGGCAGCATAAATCAATCCAAACGTAGTGACGGGTTGGTGATCGGTCCTGAAAATGCACCGATTTCTAGGGCAGGTCAGCGTAAGTAACATATCTTGAATGAGCAATTTTAGTCTTGGTTCTGAAAATTGATGCAATGTCAAGACTGTTCAGTTACGTGGACCGTTGCTAGGTAGATTTTGATTTCTAAGGGCCGGCTCACCTAAAGATCCATACGTATGTATAGTCATCAGTGATCTCGTCGATCGATCTCATCACATTTACAAGATAGCTAGCTCTTCAGCTGGTGGTACGTAGCTCCTTAATTTTAGAATGGAAAGCACAGCTGAAAATGGGCGGTACCGATAGAAAACGGCCCGAAATTCCAGTCAGGCTCAACGAACTGGGAGAAGACGACGAACGCACCGTGAAAACTCCAGCGGACGCAGTCTGCTAGCTTAGGGCCAGGGCCCAGGGGGCTCGTTCACCCAATCCTTCTCCATTTCTCCTTCCTCTTTCTCTTCTTCCCCTTCTCTCTTTTCTTCTTCTCCTTTATCCATGATGAAAATTTGTAGGGGAGGCTTAGAGTAAAAATAATAGTAAAATAATAAAATTGCAACGTGCGTTGTGCTTGTCGTAGAACACGTTTCCCTACGGAGGACGATCATAGCTGCTGGTAGTGATATATTTGTGTCACATCTTCTTCTTCTCCTTTATCCATGGTCAAAATTTGTAGGAGAGGCTTAAGAGTGGGCTCCGTGAGCTGCGTAGCCCCCCCTGGATCTGCCACTTTCCCTATGGTATCTGGCATGGTTTATATCAACTAAATGTGGTTAGCTAGCTAGTTACCGCTCCATCTACTATGGTAAAGTAATAAAATTGCAACGTGTGTTGTGCTTGTCGTAGAGCATGTTTCTCTACGAGGGACCAGAAGTTATTGGTGCTTTGCTGGATTGGCATTATGGAGGAATCTAACCCTTGATTTCTGGTCCCGCAAAGAGTGTAAATATTGATATCTTCATTGTAAACTTGGTCAATCTAGCTTAAAATAGTTTGACTTAGGATAAACTTAAAAGAGCGCTCTTTGCTCTTTGCATGATGGAGGGAGTAATCATGGAGGGAGTAATCGCCATCCTTTTTATTTATTGCGCGTTGCAAGAAGCCCTGCAGATTATATCCGCTAGCTTAATTACTATACCAATACACAATGACGCGCGCATGCAGTATAATGCCCCACCCGTCCTGATCGGACAGGTTGACGCCGGCACGAGTTCCTACATATGTTAAATTACTCGTTAGCACGAGTTTCTTGATCCATCCATGATCGGAACCGGAGTACTTTGATGTATTAGAGTACTCCTATGGTACAACATCATGCAATGGTGATCGAATTCATTGTTTATTTAGTGGGGAAAAATGCATTGGGCCGTCCCCGTCTATAATACCGCTACACAGAATTGAATTGGTCGATGATGTTGATGCAAGGTGCTGGACGCCTCCACGTGGATACGAGTACGAATGTAGCTCTCGGCATGTAGCGAGCGTAGGTATATCCCTATTCTCTTCGTTGGCTATATAAGATGACATGGTAACGGATCGGTCTACTCTGCTTGCTAAATCTCCACGCTGCTTGGGACAAGACTAAGGGCCTGTTTGTTTCCCTCCTCCTAAAACCTTATCTCCTAAAAGGTGACTAAAAACTGCCTAAAGTGCCAAACACTCCTCCTAAAAAGTGACTAAAATCTTTTAGGAGGTCCAAATCTTTTAGGCCCTCACCCCCCTCCTAAAACCGACTAAAATCGGTTCTGGACACTCCCTACCCCCGCACCGACGCCAGATCCACCCGCACCGCACCCACCCGCCCACAGGTCTCTCTCCCGCCCGACTCACGCCGCCCGCCGCCGCCACCCAGCTCCCGCCGCCCGCCGCCGCCGCCGCCCATCTGCCTCCGCCCGCCGCCGCCGCTTTTTCCTTCGGCCGCCGCCACCGTCTGTCCCTCCGCCCGCCGCCGCACGCTCTCTCCCTCCGCCCGCGCCGCCGCCCTCTCTCGATCTGCCCGCTCCCGCCGCCCTCTCTCGATCCGCCCGCCGCCGCCGCCCTATCTCCCTCCGCCCGCCGCCGCCGCCCTCTCTCGATCCGCCCGCTCCCGCCGCCCTCTCTCGATCCGCCCGCCGCCCATCTCACGCCGTCCGCCCCTGGAGTGAATCCCCCCTCACCCACCTGCCCATCTCACGCCGCCAGGGGTATGGTGGGAGGTAGTGGGTATGTGTACAGCTGAAATAATAATATTAATAAGGTACGGTTTACTAAATTTATGGCGGGTTTCAAGATAATCTTTCTTTAAAGTGTAGCGCCACAATAGCTAAAGCTTATTCGTGTAGAAGTCGCAATACAATGAAGTGCTCCTGAGGCTGACCGCACCGCGGCGGTCTGCAAAGGACGTGGTAAAGGGGTTGGCCCACTTGTCTGAAGAACTTTTACAGGCGCTGGAGGATATGGATGTTGCTGCCGCATCGCCTGTATCACGCCTGGGAGAGAGAGAGAGATCGGGCGGCGCGGTGGGGTGGGCGGGGCCCGTGGTATGCGAAGAGAGAGCATAGCGTAGCGGGGCCGAATGCTGGGTATCTAGGTTTCCTGTAGCGAACGCTTCAGTGGAGATGGGGATAGCGTGCTGCAGTGCAGTGCATGCACCTCTATCTTTCCAGTTGAGGCGTCTTTGCAGGCTCCGAGTGCGGATAGCCTCAACCTATAGCCGCTAAATACAGCTATAGCGACAGCTATAACCTTTAGCGCTATGCAAATAAGTACATGCAGGCACGAGTGCAAGCATAAGGGTGTGTTTGGTTACCGGGTTGATGTGGGTCGGAACGGGTTCGACCCCAATCGTCCCACGTTTGGTTGGAAATGGAATAGGTTGGATTCGTCCCCTGTAAGAAATATTCCCCGTAGATGCGGGTTGAATGTGTCCGCCCAAAACGAGCGGACGCACTCGACCCGCACGAGCGTCGTGCTCTCCCGTGCGCGTACCTCCCTGCCCCCGCATCTGCCTCGATCGACGTCGCCGCCTGCCTGACGCCCCCGCCACCTGTCCGCCGTCTGCCTGATGCCCTCCACCCGGCCCCTCCACCCTCCCACCGGCCCCGCCTCCTCCCGCTATCCTCGCCACCGCCCTTCGCCCGAGGAGGAACGGAGGAGGATGCAGGGAGGGGAGCGGCGGCTGACGTGGGGAGGGAGCAGCGCAGGAGAGGGGCGGCAGCCGGCGCAGGGGAGGAGCGGCGCGGGGGGAGAGGGAGGAGCGGTGGCCGCACGTGCAGAGGGGCGGCGGCGCGGGGGAGAGGGAGAGTGGCCAGAGGAAGAAGATAAGGTGGGTGAGGATGACATGTGGGCCTGTAGCTGATAGGTGGGACCCACAACTAACGGTGTGAAAATACCATCCATCCCAACCTTCTCAGTCCCTCCAATCAAACAAAAAATTGGGCCCAAACCATCCCTCTCCGTCCCTCTCATCCAAACATGAGATGGGTTGACTCCAACCCATAAAAGGAGGTCGGCTCCAACACAACCCACATTGTTCCAAAACCAAACACACCCTAAGCAAATAAGGCCCTGTTTGGCACAGCTCCACTCCACAACTCCAGCGACTCTAGCAAAAAAAATAGCCAAACACCCTAACTCCAAAACTCCACAGAGCTGCCAACTCCATGGAGCTGTAGTACAAATGAGGGTGGAGTTTTGGAGCACCTCTTTTGCTGCTCCAAAACCCCCTCTTTTGAACCTCCTCGTGGAGTTGGTGGGTAATTACCCACCACTGCCACTGATTACACAAAAATAATGTTTCATCTTTGCCTCTTTCTTTCCATTCTCCCGTGCGCCTCTGCTTCTTTCCTCTCCCGTGACTTCACCCCACCGCCGGACACAACGCCCCGCCGCCGGATCTCGCGCCCCTCCGCCGAGCCCCGCCGCCGGCCCTCGCGCCCCTCCGCGGAGCCCCCCCGCCAGCCCGTCTCGCCCCGCCGCCGAAGGCCGCCGCCGCCCCTCGCGCCCCTCCGCCGAGCCCCGCCGCCGGCCCGTCTCGCCCCGCCGCCGAAGGCCGCCGCCGCCCCGCCGGTCATGGAGCGGCCGTAGTGCGCGGATCGCTCGACGGCCGGGAGCTTGTTGAAGGCGGGCACGGCGGTGAGCGCCCGCGCGGGGTAGTCCTCTGGGACGCCGAGGGCTTGGTAGTGGTTGATGATGTGGAAGAAGCCCCAGCTGCGGGCGGCTTTGGCAGCGGCGGGCGCGGGGAGTGAGAGGTCGACGACGGGGATGGAGATGCCCGGGGGCGCGAGCGGCGCGGAGGCGTAGGGGTCCGGGTGCACGAAGAGCGCGGGGACGGAGGAGACGCCGGACTCGACGAGGCCGCGGACGCCCGTGCAAGCCTCGTCGAAGGCCTTGAGGAGCGCGGCACGGTCGGACTGGGCTGCCGGAGTGGAGGGGGGCGCCATAGCCAAGGCCCTTGGGATTGCGTGGAGGGGCAGACGCTCACTTGACCAAGAGAGATGGATGGTGCTTGGGGAGGATGACAAGTGGGGCCTAAATTGGGGGCAACAATGGCAATACACATTGAAATTGATCTTTTTTGGAGCTGAGAGCACCCATCTAACCAAACACACCATTTTAGTTCTGGAGTTCTGGAGTGGAGCAGCTCTACTCGGAGTTGGAGCCATGCCAAAGAGGGCCTAAGTTATAACTTATAAAATACTCCCTCTATCCTAAATTACTATTCACTTTGGCTTTTCTAGTTGCATAGCATTTTCTACGTATATATAGACATAATATATATATATATCAAAAATATGTACTTCTACAATCCAAAACGAATCGTAATTTGGAACGGAGGAAATCGTAGTTTATAAATTATGAGGGTGTCAGCGACGTTAGGACATTGAATTTAGCGGGAGTAGTTGAGTCCCGCGATGCATAGAAAAGTCCCGTCCGAATGATCACCCTAACCGGTTGGAGATCGGCCACTAGGGTTGTCTGCTGGGCCAATTGGAGGCCCAACGATTCATCCGGTGCTTCAACGGGCCGTATCCCGCCTGATCCCATTGGCCCATCCGTATGGGAGAGAGAGAGAGAGTGAGAAGAGTGAGAGGCGATTGCTGCTGGCTGCTGGGCCATCAGATTCAGCAGCTGTCGCTCGTCTTCCTCGCCGCCGGGAGGCACGAGACCTCCGTATGTGAGGGTTTTGCCTCTTCCTCCGGCGACCGGATCGGAGGTGGCCGCGGCCGTGGTCGGGTTCCGGACGGGGCTTTTCTTGCGATGGAGGCGGCCGCCGCCAAGCAGGCCCGCACGGCCCGCGGCTCGGCACCGGACCGGCTGAGCGCCCTGTCGGACGAGCTCCTCTGCCACGTCCTCTCCTTCCTCCCGTCCCGGCAGGCGGTGCAGACCACCGTGCTGTCTAAGAGGTGGATGGATCTGTGGCGTTCAGCAGCAGCGATTTCAGAGGAGGCCACTGGTGGAGGAAGCTGCAGGATTTCACCAACAACTTGCTGATGCTCAACAACGCCCGCTGCCTGGACGCTTTCCGGCTCGACTTGTTTTGGGCTACTGAGTTTCCCGATCTGTGTCGCGACACCGAGAGATGGGTCCGCCGTGGCATCAAGTGCCAGCCTCCTGTGTTCCAGATTCGTGTTTACCGCGACATCTTCAGGTACCACTTCCAGATCCCCCGCCTTGGCTCCGGCTTTCATCTCCTCAAAAGCTTGGAGCTTGTGGGTGTCTTTGGACCCTTGCTTCTCGGAGCGGCTCAGTTCTGGATGCCCAGTCCTGGAAGATTTGCTCCTCCACAACTGTGCCAACAACTTTGCTGTCGTTCAATCCGACACGCTCAGGAACTTGGTAGTTCGTGCTTGTACAAGTCGGGTTGCAGATACATTGGTCGTCAGGGCTCCTTGTCTAGCTTCCATGTTCCTGGACTCTAGTTGCTACAACAATGGTCTGTCGTTAGAGGCAGGAAATTCCCTTGTCAAGGCATCAATTTCTGTAATGCCTGAACAGTTATCTCCAAGAACTGAAGCCATTCTTCTTGGCAGTCTATTCAGTGTGACAAGTTTGGAGTTGCAATTCTTTCAAGCAATGGTATGCCTTTCTTCCATGCTACAGCCGTCTCTGTTCCATGCATAACTAGTAAAGCTCATTTGAAGATTTCACCACCACCGTCAGAACTCTGTGCAAGACCTACTGAACTAGATCAGTTTCGTTATTGACTCAAGTCTGTTTCTGCTTCTCTGTTTCAGGCTTTCTTAGATAACGAGTTAGATAAGTTCCCAATGTTCGACAACCTGAGAACCTTGTCTCTCAGCTACTGTTTCTTCAGCGAACGGGATGCTGATAAATTGAAGGCTCTTGGGAGATTTCTGCACAAGTCTCCAAATCTGGAGGAGCTTATTTTGCAGGATTTCTGGGTACGGGTACTTAACATTTTTCTTTATCTACTCTGACTACGTGACACGTGTTGACCTGCATACATGTCTCAGATGATTTTTTGCTATTGAAACTTGAAAGTACTCTGAAGGTACTGCAAGGGATCCGAGGATGGGGCAGCTTAAAACAGTACACCCTTCTTTCTTTACGGAGATATAGTCAGACCTTTCAACTCCACACTTGTTAAGTTCATCATCGGATCTTTTGCTATTAGGCTGTATTAATACTGATCTCTAGTATGGATGTATGGTGCTTAGTTTGTTCACCCCTATGTTGCTTGTTGTTTAATTCTCACCACCAGCCCAGCATTTTTGCAATATAAACCGCCTTACTAGGGCCTGTTGCTGATATCAACAGTATACAGCTCTAAACTCTGATTTAGTTTTCTCCTCTGATGAAGCAGCATTGCTCGGGCTTTCTTCTTTCAAATATCTGCACCCAGTTAGAACACCCGTCTTGTTAATGATGATCTTTTGTCCTGAATTTTGTGGTTACTCTATATGTTCATATGTTTCTTGTTGTACTGTCGAGTTGCACACAACACCTCTGATCCAGGATTAGAGAAGTCTGTGAGAACAGACCAGTTACATTACCACAGAAGTGAAAGAATTGCTGTCGCAGAAGTTGAATTATGTTTTTGGGTTGACTATTTGCATACTTGAGAAGTTCTGGAAGAAATGTCCATTGGGTTTTAAAATTTTTAAAAGCAAAATTAGGAGAAAATCCATAATTCCATTGGCTTGTAACTTACGAGTCCTTTGTTTGGTGGAGACAGCTCCCAAAAGTTTCCATGGGACGGAAAGGAAAGGCCAAGCTGAAGAAGACATATCCTCGGTTTGGGAACCTTGTGCGGTTCCAATGCCGGAAGCTGAAATATACTGAAATCATATATGAGAAGGGTGTCAAAATCCAGGAGCTGGTCAGTTTTTTGCGGGCATCTCAGGCTCTGCAACAAAAAATAATATAACGCTCACCAAAGTTTGAAGAAATGAAGAACCTATGAGGCTGAGGTTTGCCTCGAACTTGCTAGGCAGTAGACTATCTTAGCTTTCAGACGTACTACCTGTTGTAAAACATATGGTCAACAAGTTTATCCTCTCAGCCTTTATCTGGATGACTTAATCCCTTTTTGCGTTTGCCATGGAGCGTGTGTGGAGACCAAGACCATCAATGCATGAAGTGCTAAATAAAAGGAAGTCATGATAAATGGATGATGATTTACAGTAATAGTTTTTTCATGAC
The DNA here is from genome assembly GCF_000263155.2 of Setaria italica. NCBI lineage: Eukaryota > Viridiplantae > Streptophyta > Magnoliopsida > Poales > Poaceae > Setaria > Setaria italica. The sequence goes on along the minus strand of NC_028452.1, from coordinate 50,155,100 downwards.
CTTCCGCTAACAATTGCATGCTTACAAAGAAAAAGGCATGCATTGATATATATAGCCCGATGCTGCTGGGTCTTGATGCCGCTCAAAGTGATTCATCGTGACCTAACAATTCCGTTGCCTTTTCCCCTTCATTCACGAGGTCTATGCATATGGGGGGCACAAGATGGACTCTGAATGATGAAGCATTGGAGAAAACCAATATACCATGGTAAGCAGTATCATGGAGCTCGATTTCGAAAAAGTTTGCAAGTTTGTTGTTGGGATGCTAACGGCCATTATTCAATTTGCGATTGCAGATAAGTTTTACATTTTCATCCCACCCAGCTCATGTGGAAGGTACGGCAGACGAAGATCCAGGAGCATTCAATTTGCAATTGCAGATAAGTTTTACATGTTCATCTCACCCAGCTCATGTGGAAGGTACGGCAGACGAAGATCCAGCAGCAAGTTGACTTTGGTGCCTTTAACCACTCCTGGTGTTGTCAATACCCAATTGTGCCCTCTGATACGCTTGGATTAGTTAGTGTGGCAATGCCTGCATCTCAGAGACAGTGTGGAGAGAGTGATTGACTGATTATTGTTATAAACTGTATAGAAAATCAACTTATGTATACCAACATCTGTTGTGTTGTTGTACGGCACTGTTTTAGAAATTGTTCTTCTTTTAACCATCTTTGTCAAGAATGTTACTATGTCTTAACCTCAAGAGTCAATTATTGTAGCGAGATCAGAATATTTCCAAAAGGAAATCTAACAGCCCCCCGTTTTTTTTATGGCTGCTGTATACGAGGCAGCTTTAGTTGGTAGTCAACAGAATTTTCAACCAGAGGAGAGGAGCAGTAAAGAAATGGAACGAACTATAGTCACCACCAACCGAAGATACTCCATGGCCCTCCATGAGATCGTGTTGCAAAGGTAAAGGGGAAACAAATGCAAATGAGACCAAGACCGAAACGAAGGCAATTTCTGTCACACCTGATTTTAAGAAAAAAATCGAGTGTATTAAATACATGTGCGCCAGGATTAAGTTACACACATGTACGACAATAGTGAATAATAAAGACAGTGCTAAAGCGAATAAAGGGAGTATTAAATATTATTACATGACCGAAAGTCTCAATAAAACATAAACCTAAATTATTACGCAGCGGAACTCCAAAGACGACGACGACACCATAGGCAGCTGACTGATGAACCGTACGCCTAGAACTCCTCAAAGTCGTGCAGATACTCCTCCAAATTAGCTTGGTCTGAACAGCGGTTTTGCAAGGGTGAGTACACTTATGGTTGGTACTCAACAAGTCGTGGGGAATAGTGTAGTGTAAGGAAAATCAAGGTATGGCTAAGGCTTAATTGGCATCAGCTTTTAATTCAGTTGGTCAAGTTTTATTTAGCAATTAACTAAGTATAAGTTTATACCATTCGAAATTAAACATGAGCATAAATAAAGTAAACAACATATGCATGAAATGACAACAATTTAAATCCATCTTCCGATAATATTATCATGTGAGGGTCCAGGCCGCTCTTAACCGTGAGCACGGCTGATCGATCAGTTTTACACTCTGCAGAGGTGGCACATCTTTACCCACAAGTCGCGTAAAAGTTCAAAAGAACTTTGGACCCAACCATGCGGTGTTTGCAAGGCAACATACCACACTTCCGAGGTGTGATTGCATAGGGACGCTACGAGGCCTTTACAAAGATTCGCTAGCAATGTGGTAACCCGCTAAGGTTTCAGGTCGAAGTAGAACATAGCAGTCCCCTAGTGGGTATAGTGTCTTAGCCAAGCCCACTTCCCCCGAGAGCGAGTGCTATATCCCATCAACGCATCCCCTCTTGCCCTTTCGGTAAGATTACCCCAAACTAGAGTTTCTAATTATTCAGCCAAGACCAGAGCCATTAGTCTTGTGGTAGCACTGTTTTCCTGGGTGGTTCTCCATGTTCCGATTAAACAATAGTGATCTTGTATTAATAAAAGGTATAACAGAAGTAAAGCAAGATTAAACATTGAGTTTAGTTAAACCACCATATACCAAGTAAGCACTAAGCATGAGCTACCCAAGATAAAAGGTAAACCTGGTTGGTCAAGGCAAATGTAGTTTCAATCTAGGCGAACCTTAATTGGGACCCATGAATTTAATCTTAACATATGCATAGCATAAATGTTGAGTACGAGAAAGTAAAGATGTATAGGACGGAAAAGTAGTGATCAAGGACACGACTTGCCTTCTTGGCCTTGCTCCTGCTGTTCGTACTCCTCGAAGGCTTGATCTTCAAATCCCTCGAACTGTTGAACGTCTACACGCGTCACACGAGCACATACAAGCAAACATGAGCAAAATGTAAGAAACAGTACACCAATCACAATTAAACAGAGAAAACAAGCTTGTAAAATTGATCTATGCTTTAAAACGAACACGTGGATATAAAGGACGCGAAAAACGGAGTTAAGATGCAAAAGATATGATTAAAACAAGATCCAAGGGCTTTTCTGCGAGAAAAACAAAACTCCTAGGGTCAAGCTGCGAAAAAAACCGAGGACTTATACGTAATTACGCGTATAAACCGAAGGTTTAACGCGCAAAAACTCCAAAACGGACGGCGGGTTGATTTGTAGAAAACTCAGGGCTTAAACCGAAAAACGCGAGGGCAGATCTGTAAATATTTTCAACGTGATCTGGACCGCGGGTTGATTTGCGGAAAAGGCGAGGGCTTAAGTGAAAAAGAACAGCGGCGCGACGCGGTTGACCGGTACGCGGTTCGGTTGACCCGCTGCGAGCCGTCGGATCTGGATCCGACGGTCGCGGTCGTCGGCGGTAGCGCGGCGGCGACGGCGAGCGGCGGCGGGGTCGCCGGAGTTGGCCGAAACGGCGCTCCGGGGCTCGGTTTCGCACGCGGAGAACACCAGAAGCAAGAGGAAAGCACGGCGTTCTCGTTTTGGCGGTCCATGATGACCGAGGCTCACCGGAGGGCGGCGCTTGGCGGCGGAGAAGTGGCGGCGGCGCTGGAGCTTGCGGCGGCTAGGGTTTCGGTGCTGGCGCGGGGTGTTCAAGGCCGGGGGGGGGGCTTAAATAGGGGCGGCACGCTTGGAGATAGGGGCGGCCTCGGATTTGAACGCCCGAGGAAATCGGAGCGGGGGCGAGGTGGTTGCGGAGGCGGCGGAGTCCGGCGCGGTCGGGGGAGGAGTCCCGGCCGGATACGGCCGGAGGACGGGGATGACGGGTGGGTCCCACCCATCAGATCGGCGGAAGGGGAGCAGGCCGCGCTGCTTCGTGGGCCGCGGAGGAAAGGCGAAGCGGTGGGCCGAGCGGGCGAGGAGAGCTGGGCCGGCGAGGGAGAAAACGGAGCGGGGAGTTTCGCGGGCCGGCGAAAAAATGGAGCGGGCCGACGACGCTGCTGTGCGGCTGGGCCGAAAGAAAAGGAAGAAGGGGAAAGAAGGGTGTGGCCCATCAGAAAGATAAGAGAAGAAAAAGAAAAAGAGAAAAGTAAGGTTTCGAAAATTTGAAAATTGAATTTGAAATTCAAATTTGATTCAAACTCAAGCAATCAAAATAAATGCACCAGCATGAATGTACAATAAACTCCTATGATGAATTAATTAAATTTGGAGAAAAAAAGAAAATTAATATGCCTAAGAATTTTAAATGACATCCTAATTGAACCAATTTTAATGAATTTGAATTCTTTAAAAATTTGGGTGTTACAATTTCTCTGCCTTGATCTAAATTATCTACGAATCTAAAAAAAACTAAATCAACCTATATTTTGGGACGACAGAGTTTCTCTGCGCACCGCCCGCCTTCCTGCCCATACGGCCCATACCATAGCACAACCAACTCCGTCGGAAACGTGCACGCATCGTCCCGCGAACACCTTACTACGTTTCGCAACAGACACCCTCTTCCTCTTCCTGCGAGACTCTCTGCCTCTGCAACTCCAAGGCAACCATGGAGCAGCAAGGGGCCGACGCGGCGGCGGCCAGGCGGATGGCCACGCTCGCCTCCCACCTGCGCCCGGACCCCGCCTCCTCTCACCCTCAGGTTCGTCACCGCGTTCTCCCTTTTTCCTTGGGCCCCTCTCCGCTTCGCCTGATTTGCCCGGGGTCCTCCGGATCAGGGAGTGATGGCGGACTGCTTGGTTTCGCTTTCACCGTCGCCTGCCCTTCCCGTCTCTAGAACCTCCTAGTCGCCCAGCTTTCGCTGTGAATTCGGGCTTGCCGCGGAGAACCAAGCTCCGTCCGACCCGCCGTCAATGGTCAAGGGACTCGTCTCATTTGCCCGGCGAAGGCGGCCGCCGCTCCACGAAAGCTGGGATCTTTGGCGTCAAAGGACGATCCTTTTGGTCCGGGGGGCCCCGAAATTTCTCTCACAGTCACATGGGTACTGATTTGCGGATGAACGATTCGTGTGCGCAAATGAGCACAGTGCTGATAAATAGTAGAGTCCGTTTCAATCTCGTATCAAATACCATCAGGAATTACATCAATCCATAATTTTTCTGCTTAGCTGTTGATAGTTGAATGCCAGTACCTGATAAACCACACATGACACACACTTCAAAGTTCTAGCAAACATAACTTGAATCTGGCAATGAACCCAAGCTGTCCCTTTTGGGTACCTGCATATTTGATTGCCACCGGCCTGTCTTAGTGATTTTAGAATTGTGTTCAAGTTAGTTCTCCTGATAATTATACCTGGTATGGGCTATCTACGAGTTTATACCTTCAGACTTGAGTCTAGGCTCAGCTGTACCTTAAATCTTTTGATTGATGTACTGCCTTCTTCTCTGAGATCTGCTTTAACTATCTGCTAAATTCTCTACCATTGCTTTGTTTTCAAGATGGAGGAGGTCTCCCTCCTGAGGGGATCCATTTGCCGTGCAAAAGGGGCGGCGCCAGGCTTCAAGGTCGCAATCTTGGGCGCAGCTGGTGGGATCGGGCAGCCACTCGCGCTACTGATGAAGATGAACCCTCTTGTTTCGGTGCTCCATCTATATGATGTCGTCAACGCACCTGGTGTCACGGCTGACATTAGCCACATGAATACTGGTGCTGTGGTATGCTTCTTGCCATTGCGTGTATCCCATTTTTTTTATAAAAAAATCATTTTAAGAGATTCTGGCAAATTCAGAAGATAGATTGACACCAGCATGCTAGTAGGCCTTATTACCATTAGTTCCTTTATGGACTCTTAGGTTAATATTTAGAGGATATAAGTGCTGCACGTAGGTCTTTTTACTGCACTTGTGACTCTTAGGTTAATATTAAGAGCATATAAGTTGAGATTAACCAGCTTGCTGTTATAATTCTTTAACTCATGAAAAAAATAAAATTTCCCTGTGAAATTTACCTGGGAGTTGTGTTAATCATGTCATGTCAGAATTTCTACTGAAAGCCTTGAAAGAGACTTAGTACCTGACCATTCAGTGATAATTGTTCAAATCTCAACTTATACAGTCACATTTTTAGATAATGGAGTAACAAATCCCAGCCACTACCTACGGAGATGTGCAGATCCGTTTCTTGTTACTAAGTTTTTGGTATTATGTGGACTGTCTTTCCACACAGCCAGTACACCATCTCTGAACATTAGAGGCTTAACAATATGAAAAGGTTCATTATAGAAAAAGCCTTTCTATTGCTAAACTTGCATCCATTCCTAACAGAGATTTTCACTGTAGCTGTCTCCAAAAGGCGGCATACAGTACACATAATGTACCCGTCCCACTCCCCTGACCCTTCTGTAACAACACTTAGAAGCGAGTATGTTGTGTGGCCCTGAACAGAATCTGCATAGGAGAGTTAATTTTGCCTTGTTAAAAACAACATCCTGCTTGCAGTTTTTTCTAACAAGTGTGTAACTATCCTTGGATTCAGTTTTGTTAGTTCTGAGATTTTCTTGAGTGCCCTCTGCATTTGTTCTGTTATCCATTGGATTCTTGAATCGTAAATGCTAGTATTACTGGATGTACTTACTTAGGTTTGAGATTCTACAGGTGCGTGGATTCTTGGGCCAACCACAGTTAGAAAATGCTCTAACTGGGATGGATCTTGTGGTAATTCCTGCTGGTGTCCCTCGGAAACCTGGGATGACAAGGGATGATCTGTTTAACATCAATGCTGGAATCGTCCGTACTCTTTGTGAGGGAATTGCAAAATGCTGCCCTAAGGCAATTGTGAACGTGATCAGTAATCCTGTCAATTCCACTGTTCCCATTGCTGCTGAAGTTTTCAAGAAAGCTGGCACATATGATCCTAAGCGCCTTTTAGGGGTTACAACACTTGACGTAGTGAGAGCCAACACTTTTGTGGTATGCGCTTCAAATCATAAGCAGAGTTTGCCATGGTTCATTATGGTGATACTAGTTTCTATATGGTTAATTTCTATGATTCACCTCTGTTTTGCAGGGAGAGGTTCTTGGACTTGATCCCAGAGAAGTCAATGTTCCTGTCATTGGTGGGCATGCTGGAGTTACAATATTACCACTCCTTTCACAGGTTAGGACTTAGGAATAATTGGAAGTGATACAAAATTATTGAAAATTATTTCACAGGTCTGGAAATAGTAGGGGATCAATTTCAATTTTCACCATTTTATTTTATACATAGGTGAATCCTGCCTGCTCACTCACGTCAGAAGAGGTTAATCACCTCACTTCTCGCATACAGAATGGTGGGACAGAAGTAGTTGAGGTATGCTTTTCCTTGCCGTCTAATTCTGTATCTCTTATACACAAGGATGAAAGAAAAGTCAATTGCACAGGCCCTTTTGCATTTCCTCAGCCCTAGATCTACTATGCGCACTGGTTTTATCTGTTTAGTTCTATGATTAACAAAGCTGAAAAAAAGAATTGGCATGCTTAATTTTGAGAGTATAAGAGTCAGATCACTAGTAAAATGGATATATGAACGTCTGGACTCTGGACAGTCATTATATTGGATATACAAGACTAATTGGGTGCGTATATGCATATCAATGGCATCTTCATGATGTTAACTGCAAGATTAGGTGCATGGCTTTTTACCCATATGCCAGGTGCTAGGTTTTGGTGTTACTAGTTTAGTGAAGGTCTCATACTTCTCTCAATAATAGTTCTGGAAACTGTTCTTGACTGTAATGCGGTCAATACTAAAAAATCATTTTTTTATCTCATACCGTATATGTTTCAGGCTAAAGCTGGAGCAGGATCAGCGACTCTTTCAATGGTCTGTTTCTGCCACTTGTATCAAGATTAGTGTCCACAGTTTGTAGTTTGTAGTGCTGGTTCAGTTAACATTGAAACTTGCTTTGTAGGCGTATGCAGCTGCTAAATTTGCAGATGCATGCCTGAGAGGACTGCGTGGTGATGCCGGAATAGTGGAGTGCTCTTATGTTGCTTCTCAGGTTTCTTCTTTCGTGTATACTGAATATAATCATGATTCAATTTGTGTTTTAACCACCTTCACTAAATAGTATTTCTGATTTGTGAATTCTGTCTTCCTTGTCTTGTGATTGAAGGTGACGGAGCTACCTTTCTTTGCATCCAAAGTGCGGTTAGGGCGCTCTGGTGTTGAGGAAATATTGCCACTTGGGCCATTGAATGAGTTCGAAAGGTCTGCACCCTCTACTTTTGAAACTTGGAAGTATTCCTGTTCCCGGCATGCATTTAGGATAGATATTCTCTATCAGTCAACACCAGGGGCAGGCAACTGCCTCAGCGAATTTACTTTGTCTGAAATTTGTGTTCATATTACTCTTTGTGAATCATGATTGGACCCTTCATATGGTAGTAGATACTGACAATAAGCCAGTTTCATGAGTTCTTTTCTGCTGGACATGGACCTATGGCTCACAGTCAGTAACACTGTCATATACTAGAATATAGTGATCACAATCATAACATTGCCAGATTATATTCAAACCTGTTTCAACATACCATATTTACAGTGGCGGATCTGTGACCTGTGCTGCCTGGGTTCCAGCACTGGTCCTAGGCAAAAATTTACATGGAAACTGCAGAAATATTAGACCCAAAGATGAGTTGCAACATGTTTTAACTTGCTCAGCTCGGGGCCTACCTAGTCCAATCCTATTTGATATCATAGAGCTCTACTGATCTACATACGCTTCATCTTCATCACACATCACTATCATGCAGAGCTGGTCTTGAGAAGGCAAAGAAAGAGCTGGCCGAGAGTATCCAGAAGGGCGTCTCTTTCATCAACAAGTGAGACCGGCCATCTAGCAGATGTCCAACCCCAACATAGAAAGACATGTGCTGTGTTTTGGCTTCCTGGAAAGCCTTGCTGTAATTTCTCTGTAATACTGTGTACATGGCGTGAATAACCTACACGGCTGTACTAAAAAGGATAAATATGTGGTCGCCGAAAAAAAAAAGGAAAAAAAGGAAAGTGTGGTAATAAAAGTTGCTTCTGAACAGATGGGTCTGTCTCTCTGATGTGTGTTGCCCTATGCACCTTATCCGATTGACTGTATGATCTCAATAGAGATCTTTACATACAAGATTGGATGAGGTGAAAAAGGATGGTTTCTAGTATTCACCTAACGACAGCATGTAGAAAAGAATGGTGATTTTATTTCATGACAGCATGCCTGGTACAGTTGGATCGTTTGTATCCGCAGATTGTTAGTGCTCGATGTAACCAGATGCAGTGCATGTTTGGCAGTAGCGTTGCTTTCATTATGCAATGCAAGAAAACAATGTTATCCTGGCAAAGGTTACTCCTATGGGGCTGGAGAACACTGTACGTACGCTGCTCGATCCAAAGCAAAGCATGCATGAATCTCAGCAAGAACCTTTAATGGCGACCGAATGCAATAAACAATCTGGAGATCAGGGCAAGTGGTTGAGTTCAGTGACACAAGCTTTATTTAGCTGGCGATCGAAATAGGACCCAACTAAACTTTAGCCGGCTAAACATTCATTCCTTAAGCTGGTTTACCCTAAACTAGCCTAAACCAACAAAAGACCAAAACACCCTCGCTCATTCCCAACAGAAATCACTCCAATCAATGCGACATGGAGCCGTCCAGGACCTACCGCCGCCGTGGGGGCCGCCGCCGGGGTTGGAGCGGCGGCGCGTGAAGGCGAGGTGGTGGCCGGCGTGGAGGGGTGAAGCGGCTCTAGCGCAGTGCAGCGGCCGCCACCAGCATGCGACGAGAGGCGCGGCCACCCGCGCGGCCCCAACGTGGATTGGCGGCGCAGCAAGACGAGCGGCAGGACGGCGACGCGGCCAGATGGACCGGCGGCGGGTGCTGCCGGACGACGGGGGCAGCGGCTGGTGCGGCCGGATGACGGCGCGGCAGCATGCGGTCGAGCGGAGGCCGAAGGGGAGGGAGGAGGAAGGAAGGAGGCCCAAGGGTAGGATAACACCCCAGCTAAACTTTAACTAGCCGACTTTTAGCTGGCTAAAAAAACCTCTAAACACTGCAACTGATGGTAGCTTCGCTGCCTTAATTAGTCACATCAAACCCGTCACGGGGGGGTTCGTGCGTGATCGTGATGAGCTACTCCTCTCCTACAGTTAAGCTGCTGGGTCGGGTATCAAAGCAGCTGCAGATGCCACATGAAAGCTAGCATCATAAAAACCGCAAAAAATATATTATTACTAGTGACCACTGACGACACTGACTCTCTGATATGGGCAAGAAGGTATTTTTTTTTCTTTGGGAGTAGATTCAAGTTTTTTTGGTCCAGTACAATTAATTCAGATTGCATCTTCAACTGAGAACCATCTCCAGAGGTTGCTAGTTTTCACTCAGCCAGCTACTCCATCTAGTAAAAAGTTGAGCATCCTTTAGGTTACTTGCAAGGCAACCATTATAAACTTTGATTGCAATTTTCTTTATAATTTTTAGTTTTGATATTTGAAATGATATCTGCCTTGCAAAGTAGTTTTTATAGTAGTATATTTTTTTCTTCACCCTAAAAATTAAATATATTACGAAAAAAATAGCAGTCAGTTTGGGGACCGCGCGTGCCAATGTTTAAATCAAAAACTTATGTGTCAGTTTGACCAGTAGATATTATATATATATGAATGTTAGTGTCTGGTCCTCTCTTTCAGTAGTCTGGACCATCGATCTTTTTTAGATTGCACTTCACTTAGAATGTGGAATTTTTTTTTAAAGCGTGTACTGCATTATATTGTTTTTTTTCCTTCAGAACTTCTGCAATACAAGCATTCAAGTAGGAGAGGATGTGCTGCCTCCATCAGATCTGATCTCTGCACTTACGGCTCAGAGCTCATGTTCAGTTTTGCAATATCGATGGATGACCAAATCATTCAGGGCACAGCCATGCAGAAAGCTAACGGCGTGTTCGTTTCTTTTTTCTTTTGAGACGATGATGGAGCTTTCCTTTTACTACAGTCAGCTATGCATGCAGCCAGTCACAACTAAACACTTGAATGGCGTGTACCCTGCAGCCTCCAAACTAATAAACTTTCATTGGCAATAATAATAAAATATTCCAGGGCAGCATGGCTAATCCACCAATTATTGAAACCTGCTTCCAGCCATGCATGTGCCCAATTGCCTACTGATATAGATGTTATAGTATACTTTTAACTAGCTTAGCTTTAGCTAAACTAAAGTGTAACTTTTGCACTGATACATAATAAACAAATTAATATAATGGTTTCTTATTTTATACCAAAACGATAGTTTCTTATTTTAGGCGATCAAAAGTTGAAAAGAATATATAGTTGCTTGAGATCTGCTGATCTGCCAACTGATCTCAATTCAGAATATTTTTTAGTTCATGTCCCTCCAGTTTGGTACTGTACCCTTTGTGTCATTAGAGTATTTCTTGTCCGGCAACGACCAGACGGCCGGGTCCCCAGAAGAAGGAACGAAGATGGTGTGTTCATCACCACGATGCTTCCTCAAGGAAAAAAAGAATAATCCAATATATGATTGCAACAAATCTCTCGAAATCGTCGTTAAGGCTGCTAAATCATCATGCTTTATTCCTTGATCACGTATATTAATGTGTACACACACATGATCCATGACATGATGGTATATATTGGTATGCAACAACTGCAGAATATATAATACAATTGCATGCAGTACCTGATCGATGATCATATCTTCGATCTTGGCTTGCTATGCCAACCAAAGACATGTTGCATTTTATGCAAACAGTACTGTGCCAACTTTGCACTGCAAATCTCAACAGCTTTCCCTGTATCTCACCACAAAAAACAATTGGATCGAGAGATCTTTAATTTAATTAAATTTCTGACCGGAGCTTCCGTATCTTCAGTACGTGCTGTACAGATCACGCGATATCTCTTAAACAAACGCTACATAATTAAAGAGCGTCTAACTAACACGTACAGTACTAAACCATACACCTTTATAATATTTTTTTTCTTTTTGTGAGGATCAGACGACCTTTATACGATAGAAATATATATTTTTCTTTTGGATGCATGACTGATGACTCATACATGACTCAGAGAAGATTGCATACCTGATTATATATACTAATTTAAAACAAATCCAGATTGATGGTTTTCTAAAATAAATGACGTAATTATTTGGTATAAGATCAGATCGAGATCATATTGGATTTGTTAGCCCTATTCTGATCCAGCTAATCGTTGTATTTTCCAGAAATATTATCGATAGCAAGTGTGTACATATATATATGAAAGGGTTTGATGCAGACATTTTAACTTGCAAAAAAACAGTATTAAATAACATGCATGTTCTCTTTTGACATGCATGAAGCAAAAGGTCATTTTGATGCTCTCATCAATGATTTTGATTGAGCAACTGCATGAGTGTACGGCTAGGCCGAAACTTGCAACTTGTGGTTGAGAAATCGATCCTCGTCATTGATCAACATGTTGATGCATGCCATCTTTTCGTCATAGTTTACCTGATGAGAGTTTCTGTGTCTGATCTCATGTTATTATATCATCAGATAAAGAGGCTTAATTGCGTGCTCAATTATTTGATGCCCTTCACCTCATGGATGGAGAGAAGCATGGCTGCAGTAGTGATCCTCTTCTTAGTTTTTTCCCCCTAGGAAATAAGCTAGCTAGCGGTTGTTGTCTACTTTCTATCCTCTTGTTTCTTCAGAACTGCTGCTGTAATGTTGGTGTAGCACGGAGTTAATACTTCTCACTATCTCATCCACTGTGGCAATGAACCCCTCCTCCACCTGAAAGACAGTTGAACAATAATCTGATCAAAATAATGTGTTAAGTATCATTAACATCATATATACTATCATCTCAAACAAAAGATAATATGATCATCTTTGTACGAAAATTGTTACCCAAGCAATATGGCATAGAATGGTAACTTTTCATAAGTCAAGGTATCACTCTCAGTGCATAGTATTAGTGTGTTATGTTGGATATTATTGGTTGAAGTCGGATCACATTGTCCCCTTAAATTGACATTTTATATTACAAAAGGGATGTGAAAGCAGCTTTTATGCATTTTGACATTTTACAAATTGTCACCCCACCCTTTTGACAGTTTCTTCATATCAACTATCTTCCCACATCATTTTGTTTCATCTGCTATTATTTCAACTACTCAAGCACACCGGCCCGAAGTCAATTCTTTTTATAAACTTTTTAACAGACGAAAATTTCATCTGCCAGCTGACTTGACCAATCCACAACTAATGAGCGCCTAATATTTTAACTAGCAGTTCATGCCAAATACATGCATATATATTGCACCTTGTGCAATTGCCTTTAATCCCCTAACACATCTAAAATGTTTTTACCCTAAATATGTAGTAATTGTGTTTCCTTTTTATATATGCCTAATCTTGTTTTTTCCTCGTGTAATCATCCATTGATCCCTCAAGATCTACCATGAGTGGAGTACCTTGAGAAGAAGAAAAAACACATGTCCATACAATGATAAATGTTATTAAATAGAGGAATACCCATAAGGTAATAATATCGAAATGGTGCACACTACTCAAATTAAAGACAGTACATATATTATAATATTAGCATTATTTGCTTGCTCTCTAGTTGCATGCATATGCATACTAGCTTGTCGGTTGTTGCCCATGAATGCATGCATGGTGCAATTGATTAATTGATTGGTATTTACAGTACGTAGTGCAGATCGATGGATCCTATGATGATTTTTTTAAAAAGAAATATGATGAATTATTCATACTCGCCTTGGCTGTGATGGTGATGATGGCGGTGGAGGCGGGGAAGGGCATGACGTTGGTGTGGGTGATGGAGAGGTGCATCTTCTCCACCTCCGATATCACCCTCACCAGAAGCCCCCTCGCGTTGCGGCAGTGGATCCGCACCAAAACGCTCTTCTCCGACAGCCGCGCCTCGATCTCCGGCAGCTGACCGCCGTCGCCGCCGCCGCCGCTCGCCATGATGGCCTCGTCCTCGGGCTGCAGGTGGCACGGCTTCTTGACGAGCACCGCCGACTGCACCATGCTGCTGCTGCCGCCGGCGCTGTGGGCGCCGTCCTCCTCCAGGGTCTTCACCTTCTCCTGCAGCTTCCTCACGTACTTCACCGCGTCCCCAAGAATGGTCGCCTTGTCCATCTGCAACATCAAGATCATGATGTAGTTAATTAGTGATGATCCAAGTAATTATAAATGATCCATGCTTGCTCCATTACCGATCAAGTTATTATAATAAGTGCACTGTAGTAGCTGAAATTTTCCTAGCATAATACAATTTTTAACTTTGAAATTTGTTCTTGAAACCAAGAATATATGCGCTCCATGCTTGCACTTTTGCTGCTAAGAACCTAATCTGCTAGGTGCTAGCTCGCTTTTCTTTGTACTATATCAGTAAATGATTGGGCAACAACAGTGCCGGTAAATACATGCACTTTTATTGGGATGATGTACATGCAATCTTGGTCCGATCCAACATGTGAGATTCACCAAGAGCCATGTCAAAGCTGAAAATTAACCCCTTGATGAGATGGCTGAAAACAAGCATGAAATTAAAGAACAAAAATGACAAAAGAGGTAGGAGGACGAGAACAAGGAGAAGAAGAAAATAACAAGAAGGAGAAGATTATATCAACAACTAGCTATCTCATGACAGCTGATAGCTGAATCAGTCATCAAAAAAGAAAAGAAAGAAATGGTGAGCTAGTAACCTTCTTGAGCTCGGGGATGACGGTGGAGAGCTCGATGAACCGCTGGTTGATCTTCTCCCTCCGCCGCCGCTCCGCGATGATGTGGTCCTGCACTGGACCCGGCGACGACGATGGCGCCGCAGCAGCAGCAGCAGCGGGCGCCGCGCTGCCGCCCCCTCTCCTCCCCGCCGATGGCAGCTGCACCGCCCTCGCGGCCACAGCGGCGTCCGGCAGCGCGGCGCCGCCGCCGCTCTCGCACGCTGCTGGCTGCGCCGCCGCGGCGCTGAAGTTCCAGCTCATGGGCCTGCTGTTGCTGCCGCCGCCAAGGCCGGTGGTCCTGGAGCGGGCGGTGTGGGGGGACCACCCGGTGGTCGCGTCGTGGTCCATGGCAGCGCCTCCGCCCGGGCTGTCGCCGGAGCTGGAGCTGTTGGTCCGGTGGTCCACCTGCACCGTCAGGTCGCGGACTCGGACGCTGGCGGCCACGGGCTGGGGTTGGGTCTGGGGGGCTCCGCTGCGGAGCGCCTGGAGCGACGGGAAGACAGCTTCACTGTTTCCGGCGGCGCCGCTGCCGCCGGCACCAGCTCCGTCCTGGTATGCAGAAGCTGCGGCGGCGGCGGAGGGCTGCTGATGGTGCAGCTGGTTCATTGCCCACTGGAGGAACGTGCTCGAATCTTCCATATGTCGATCCATAATTCCTGTCCCTGATGACTGAGTGAACAAATCAGAAAGGATCTTGAAATCATCAAAAAATCATGAAGATGCAGTCAACAACGAGCAAATCAAGAAATGATATTTGTATGGAGAAGATTAAAATCGAGGGCATCTGAGTCTGATGATGAGAGAAGGATGAAGACGATGATAATTAGAACCAAAAGGCAAATGAAACTGAATCAATTAAGCTGCTACTACTGCAATAAGTGGTAATAAGCTGAGCTCTCAATCTGAAGACAAAGGCCAATCAATCAATCAGTCAGTCAGTCAGTCAGTCACTGCTGGTCAGGTTCAGGTGCCCAGACAGATCGGCATGCAACAACAGACCGTCAGCAAGCATGCATGAGTATCCACATGCAGTAGTACTTGAAGAACAAATAATCCAAAGAAATCAAAAGGCAATCAAGAACAAGCTGGCCAAATAAGATCGGAAAGCTAACTCCTCAAAGAAGAAGAGATCGAATCAAAGAGATGAGGAAGAGATATGGATGCTGCATGGGTTGCCGGCCAACCAACAAGTACCTGCAGATGGAAGAGAGAAAAAGCTGGTGATGCCTCTCGATCTGCAGCTATCTTCTTGGAGCTAGCTAGCATCCAGAGAAAAAGACTCAACAAGCAGCAGGAGTGTGCTGTTTGGTAGATATAAGGACCCCCTGTGGGTTGCTGGACACATATGCCCTCCCTTCTTGTCAATGTCCCCACTCGCCTCCTCTATGATTACTTTCGCCCTCACATAAAATATTAGTTTCCTCGCCGCTGTTGCACCGTGGCCTAACCCTCCCCAATATTATACTAGTATTAGTATAGGGTTTATATACCTGTCTTTTAATTAATTTACACTACTTTCACAGAAAAGAAAAGTTAGCTGCCGATGAATTGCTGATATGCTATGCGTGTGTGTGAGGCTGGGCCGGGAGCTAATAATATAATGAAAGCATTGAGGTTTTTTTTAGAAAATGGATGAAGTTCCGACCTCTGACACTGCTAGCTAGCTGCGACTAAAGCGTTGGAGTTGAAGCAATAATTTCACTCACTATATGCATGTGTACGTGCTGATGATGAACAGCTGAGGAGGGTATGAGCCACTATAGTACGTTACTGGTGGCTGACACGACACCGTGCATATATGATGCATACAGATGTGAAATTGAAGATTGTACACGACCTCTGCGACGCGTGCCGTTTGCTAGCCATATATAGAGATCGATGCACGGCATAAACAAGTAATAACACGCATATTCAATTCTACTGCCGTATGTTACCATTGTGTGTGTGTGTGTGTGGATGCATGGTCCAAGTCAACTGGAGCTAGGCCGGTTACGTTTTTCTATTGAGCTAGTGATTTGTACTTTGCACTTTGTTAATTGTGGAGGCTCAGTGACCGTTTCTAGGGTTCATACTATAGCAGCATGTGCATGATGCATTCATATATATGAAGGAGCTAGCTAGGCACTTGATCAGCTGTGCATCTGACATGTGCTTTATTTTCGTAATGTGAGCAGTGAACTCTTCATTTTTGAGTTGTGTTGGACGACTCCCTGAAATTTTTAAACTACTAAAATTTATTACTTGAGCATGCATGTGTTTTTTTTATTATGTATTTCTCTGTTAATTATATGACAAGATCGGCGACGGCGAGGAACAAGTTGATCTGATGGAGGGATTAATTAATATACGATTGTCATTATTTATAATATCAACATTGTCCCCATGCATGCCCTATCAATTGGAAGTGCTTGCAAAAATTTTGTGTCATGTGGTTTGTCAATCAGGATATACACCAGCACTGCTACCCTTTTTTAAAAAAAAGACATATATGACGTTTATTGGGACAAACTAATTAGCTTAAAAATGAACAAAGTTGTTACTATTGAGTTGGGCCCACATGCTGTTGGACAGCTCGACCAGCTTCTGCAGTCCGCAGGTCCAGCATGCTGCATGCGCAGCACAGTGCAAACATCCCATGCATGTCGTGGTGATCTCACCATGTACATGCTTGATCTCACCAGTGCCCTCGCTAATTGTGTTCTCGCAATAACAGCTAGCCCTGTCGTCTCATCAGTCAGATGGAACCTAGCCCTGCGAAACAAAGTACTACCGTCCAGCTAGTAGCAATATAATTAATTTCAGTTCTATTAATTACTCCCTCTATTTTAAATTATATCATAGGTCATTTTGACTTTTTTAAATATTAGATTTTGTTATATATCTAAATATAAATGTATATATACGTGAATAGCTAAAACTATGAACCTTAAAATAAAGGCCAAAACAACGTACAATTTGGATTTGGAACGGAGGAAGTACTATTAATACTACTGAATCTGCAATTTCAGTGCTACCATAGGAATATATATGAAATGCTACGTAAGCTCAACTCAATTCGTATATATTGAAGTAGTCCATGTAACCCTGCTTCGTGCAAAAGGGTTAGCCCAGAGACAATATCCAAATAATTGAAGATTGATAGAGAGCTTAATTAAGTGGCGAAGAAATTAAAGGTGGCCCCATCGTCTTGAAAAAATTGAAAACAGACACGAATAAAGTGCCGTCATATGGATGTGTACGTATAGCTATCCGTTTGTTGTTCATCTCCAAAGACTTGTTTTCCTTTTTGCAGAGTGTAGTTGGTTAGCAGACGAAGAAGCAACAGGAACACAAACGTGAAACACACATGAGGAGATCAGAGGATCTTGACTCTTGTGCTCTTCTTCCCCCACCAAGGAAAAGTTATTCAATTGCCGGGAAACAACTTAAAGCAACCTGATCTCTGATTGGTCGCTTTACCCTTTACTAATCAGTGACGATGATACAAAAGGGACATCTGCTATATATTTTAATTTTCATCCTACGTGAAAATCTCCACAACACATATATAGAGATACGCGTCTGCATGCATGAGCATTACTAATTTAACCTTACCAGGCCACCAGCGTGTTATTTTAATGCTGCCTGGTAATAAGATCGATCAGGGCACCTTAATTTTAATTTGTTGCCTGAATTTTGGCTCACCAGCTTCTACTCTGCCTGCCTTAATTTTCCCCCAAACGTTTTCCATTACACATATCGACGACCCTATATATCCATAATAATTAAGGGGGTGTTTGGGAACACTCTATTAAAATTTAACACCTGTCACGTCGGATGTTTAGATGCTAATTAGAAGTACTAAACATAAGCTAATTACAAAACTAATTGCACAGATGGATTATAATTCGCGAGACGAATCTATTAAGCCTAATTAGTCCATGATTTGACAATGTGGTGCTACAGTAACCATTTGCTAATGATGGATTAATTAGGCTTAATAGATTCGTCTCGCGAATTAGCACAAGGTTCTGCAATTAGTTTTATAATTAGCTCATATTTAGTCCTTCTAATTAGCATCCGAACATCTGATGTGACACTGTTAAAGTTTAGCACCTCGTATCCAAACAACCACTAATATTTAAATATTTACACAATATATTAGGGCATCGAAACCACAGGCGTGTATGGTACGGATGTATATGGTATATAATACTTGTACACATACGTACTCGATCTTGGGATACCTATCTCAGCAAAAATATAAAAACTCAAACGCCTATCGGTTGCCGGTGGGACAGAGGTTGACAATAAAATCGATCGGTCGGTTTCATCGAGGCAAGTGGGTGGTGGCATGCAAAGTAATCGATCACGTGCCTATATACATTAGCATGCGTGCTTATGGAAACGTTGTACAAATTGCGGCTGTTAAAAAAGATAAAGAATTTATACGCGCGTGCTGAAAATAAAGCAGCTTATAGTTTGGCACGTAGAGCTAGGCCGGGACCGAAAAGATCACACGCTGTGACACGTACTGATGTGAAGCCTAACCATGCTTTAGTGTTTTTCTTGTCTTTAAAAAAAATGCTTGGGTTATTTCTTCTCTTTCCAAAAAAAAAATGCTTTGTGGCACACAGACACGTAGATGAAGCGTGTCTGTATATACAGGCACACAGATCTTTTCAAGCATGCACGTTCAGTTGGTGACAGTTCAATTGGCTAGCTGTTTCGGCTTTTGTGTGTGTCTGCATATACTGAAATGAAATTAACAAGGCTAACAAGACAGCAAGGCTAATTGAGCACAGTGAAATGAAATTAAAATAAAGCATATCAGCATCAACAACACAGGTCGATCTCGACGTTCTGCAATGTACTGTTAGCTGATCGAGAGAGAGGGTACACGTGCGCGCCTGTGCGAGACAAGCCCACGTGGCATGGCAATTGAAGCCGGGCCCACGAACGAAAGCAGCTGCAGCCAACACTATCTCCAGTCAATGCAACACTGTCAGCCAACATGTTCAGCTGGCGATTCAATCAGAGCTAGCGGTTATTTTTAAAATAACAACAATGCCCGCTGTCATGTAAGAAAATGTATTAGCTAGCCAAAAGATTGCATGCAGGAGCAGGTAATTATACCTATCCATTTCACAGCAGAAATTAATTAATTAAATTAGCTCTCATATACTGTTGAAAACGAGATCAAGATTATGTCGATTATTATATCTTGTCGAATAATCTTCAACAATTATGCGATCCTCCATTGCTGATCGAAAAGGTGTCAATCGATGGATTAACAAGACATATGCATATATATAGGAGCATGGTATGTAATCGATCGTCAGCAAATCATGGAGAATCCCTTAAAGTAGAGACGAAGCTACTGTCATCATGCAAGATTAATTTTGTTGTTATACTTAAATCCAAAAAACTGTTGGTTCCAATCAGGAACAGGATGCTGCAGGATCCATGGTGGGCGCGTAGACCTCGAGCCAATAATCTCGGGACATGGCTGTGATTAAAAATACCATCTGGAGTTGATTATGCATTGGTTGGCACGTAGTTGTAAGAGTAAAGTACAAGTTGTCACCTTATGCATTGGAACTGCTATATATACTTTCTGATGATCACTAGTTGAATTTTGCAAAAATTATATGTAGTTCCTGTATATCCACAGCAAATAAATAAACTAAATCACAACCAAGTAATTAATTAAGCCCACGCATGATTTGCTAAATCTTCTCGATCTTCAACGTTCTAATTAAGGAGCCTATTATATTGATTGGACAAGACAACATTATCTTCTGAAGATCACAATAATATATAGCTAGGAGCATTGTTGCATTATTAGTCTTTTGGCACATCTATATCTTATCTGGATAATGATAGAAATAAACATATATACTTATCTGGATAATACCTTTCTTTTCTTTTTTTTTCCTTTTTTGAAGGGAATAATATATGAGTTAGCTTGCAGTAAGGATAAGATTTCACAATTAACTAGTTACACATGGAGGAAATATAGCACGTGTGTGCGAAACAATCCTGCGGTGTTGGTATATTTAACGATCTTGATAAGGAATAACCCTCTGAATAAACAATTAAAGTAGGTGGTAGGAGTTAGTACATTAATATATATTATCTCGTGTGGCTGATCTTGGATAAATATTTTACTTATTTAACAGTTGTAAAGAAATCTAGCAGCACGCAGCAGTGCTAACAACCAAAGAAAAAACATCTCCATGATCCGCTGCATCATATACACATCACACGTACGGTACGAGAGAAGATTACACATAGTATCCGAGAGAGATTTAAAAATAAAGAAAAGGTGGCATTGGCAACAACTGATACTGGTCGTGGATTATTTCTTTTATTATGATGGAGAGATATACATAAATGGACTGTGGATTTGGAGTTGTTTATTTGAGGGATCCGATCAGTAACCAAGCTAAGCTAGTATAGGGATCACGAGATCACCGGACGAGATCGCGCTGGTTTTCTTTAAAGTTTAAGAAAAAGGGATTTGGTTTGATTTAATTTTTCAACTACACGACACGAATATTTGGATCATCAAGAGTATATTTGGATCGATCGTACGTGCATGTCTTGAGATTTTAAATTTCAGCAGCGGCAGCAGCAACAACAAGAATGAATTTTGATTAGTTGGGAACTTGCATTGCATTGGGAAGGATTTGTTAATAATCTGGCTGCTGCGTGCCTTCTCGATCGTCCTGCTTGCGTTGTGGGGTACATGAGGACATGGCCATGGCCGCGTGATTCCCCAGTACGGAAACTGATGCACGTACAGTTCGTACCTGCACTGCTTCTGTATAGATTACCAGTAGTTATACCACCGGACCTGCAGTCTGCAGAGATAAGATAGTTATATGGTGTGCCCTGCCTGCCATACCCAGGCGTACAGTCTCATGTAATATAATTTTGTGGGGAGCACGGTAGCTGCTTGCTCTATAAATATATGATATATATATATATATATATATATATATATATATATATATATATATATATATATATATGATATATATATATACACACACTCGTAATCTATCCGTGGTTACTTGGAGGTGTTTGGTGATACCTCCTACTAAACTTCAACACCTGTCACATCAGATGTTTGGATACTAATTAGGAGTTGCACAGATGGAGTCTAATTCGCGAGACGAATCTATTAAACCTAATTAGTCCATGATTTGATAATGTGGTGCTACAGTAACCATTTACTAATGATAGATTAATTAGCCTTAATATATTCGTCTTGTGAATTAGACTCAATCTGTGCAATTAGTTTTGTAATTAGCTCATGTTTAGTCCTCCTAATTAGCATCCAAACATTCAATGTGACTCTATTAAAGTTTAGCACCTCGTATCCAAATACCCCTCTACCTCGTGCAGTGACGGTATTTTTTTTTAGCACATGCAGTGACAGTAGTAAGTAGGTACTAGGTGGAGTGCTGGATCGCTGGGACCCGCGCAGTACCCAACGCATAAGTAGGATGTGACCATCTTAGTAACTTTTTCTTTGTATTTTTCCCACAACCTCGTGAGGAAAATGTGAAATTATTTTATATTTTAAATACTAGATTCAACACTTTTAAATCCAGATCAACATTTTCGAACTAACTAGCTCAATATTTTATACGGTTGAAATAGTATGTTCAACATTTTAAATACTAAATTCAACATTTTTAAATCTAGTTTAACATTTTCGAATGAACAAGCTCAATTTTTTTACATTAATGTTGAAATAGTATGTCCAACATTTTAAATACTAGATTGAACATTTTCTAAATCTAGTTTACATTTCGAATGAACTAGTTCGACATTCTATACGGTAATGTTGAAATGGTATGTTCAATATTTTAAATATTAGATTCGACATTTTTTAAAATCTAGTTCATTTTATACAATAATATTGAAATAGTATGTTACAACATTTTAAATACTAGATTCAACATTTCGAATGGCAGGCTTGAGACCCATATCCAAACTGGGCCTTACAAGACGAGCATGGGATTTTCCCCTCGAAAAGGAAGCGGGGGCCGGGCCCAAACAAGAACGAAAACACTGCATTCGGCCCATCAAAACCAACTCGCAACTAGCTAGCCCACCGCCAACCATCGTCGGTCGCCGTCCTTCAGATTTGGGCACAAGCTGCATCTCGCCGGCGACGGCCGCCCGCGAGCAGGACGACGGTTCGCCTGCCAGAGCCCGGAGGCCGCGCCACCCCGATCTCGACCCCGCGACTTTTACTCCGGGGCCAGGGCGACGTCGCCGAGCGGGGACGACCGCCTCCTCCTCCTCGCTTCTAGAATAGGTGCGCCAAAAAAAACTAAGAAATTCTTTCTTCGATGGCTCAACGTTGACTCACCTTCTTGCGCTAGTTGAATGGATGTTTTCCTATGCTTTGTTCACTCCTTTGGGTTTTGGGGGTGATTCGAAACAAAGTTGTGCCTGGACGCCTGGTAGGAATTATGTTCGGTCGATTGCAGCACTCTGAAGGGTGCTCTTGCGGTTCCTGTAGTTTGAGAATGAAGCTGCTACCTTCGAGTTTTATTACAAGAGTGGCCATTTCGTGTGAGACAAAGTGTATTAAAAAAATCACCGATGTGAAAATTCCGTGCCAACTTACGTGTCTTGTAAAACTGGTTTAACAAGATTTGAGATTTGTTCCCAGCAGAGGAATACTGCTCTTTCTGTGTAATTTAGAGGCAAGCTGAACTGTTGTAATGTTGTTTCTGTTTGTGACATTGCGCACCTGTGTTCAATCGAACCATAGGGGGATGATGCTTGAATACCTGCTGATAGTGACCTGAGCGACATCACAAACAAAGACTGGCTCTACTGCATTGAAGAATTCAGTACTCTTTCAGCCTCTCTCTTTATGTTCCTTGCCTCTTGACTCATCTCCTGGGCCGCCCCTCCAAGATGGGTCTCCTTAGCATCATCAGAAAGATCAAACGCAAGGAAAAGGAGATGCGGATTCTCATGGTGTAAGCATTTTCCTCTGATTCCAACCCCTTTTATTTCTCCCATGGTCCCAGCAAATACATGCTGCTGTTTATTCTTGGGTTTAGATGCAGTCTCTGTTTGCTTTATGCGTTGAAGGATTCCCATTATCGAGTTCTTGGCTCACGTTCATGATTCTTTCTGCTTTTCGTTGGGTCAATGATGTGATAATTTCAGGGGCCTGGACAATTCAGGTAAGACAACGATTGTGCTGAAGATCAATGGGGAGGACACCAGTGTAATCAGCCCCACCCTTGGCTTCAACATCAAGACCATCAAGTATCAAAAGTATGTATTCCTTTTGTTGTATAATTAGCTTTGGATAACTATTTAGTTGCTTAGATGATTGTAATGATATGCTATACAAGGAAATCACTGTTTGTATTTAAAGTATTCTGAAGAATTCAGTAACATTAGAAGCCCCACACATGCAATGCTAGTATCAACCATAGAGCCATGGGTGGAGCTTCTTGATGGCCAAAGGGGGCCATGGCCCTTCCTGGTTATACAATTTGCTAATAAGCTAAGTATCCCTATTTGCTTACAATAAAAAGCACAGAATTAAGCAGTTAAGTATCCTCTGGAAATTTGTTGAAGTTCCACCACTGCATAGAGCATCCAATTTTGAGTCGATTGTAATGAAATTGCTAGAGCATTTTTTTTAGGATGACTCTATGTTAGATCATTTTCCTGAACTGTTGGAAGTGTGCCTACTCTGCACCTTTTCCTATCCTTCTGGACTTACTAGCCTTAGTATTCACCAAAGATAAACTTTACATGACCCTTTCACAATGCAAACATGTGACTTTTAAATTATTGATGAGGCAGTCATAATGTTAACAGCCATAGGTAGAAAAATATATGCCCCTGTGGCTGTGCCTAGCCAAACAGTAATTGTTAGCTAACGGTGAAGGTTATCCAGCTACATTACCTCTCCAGCAGTGGCATAGATATAATATTTGTTTGGTGGTTCTTATGTTAATGCTTGTTTACCAAGACTGAAAGCTATTTTGAACTGTATTTTGGCATCAATGTCAGCATAAGCAAGCTAATGCAGCAAGCTCCGATGGAAGCAGCGCTGTCTTTAGTTCTGGTCTTATGGGAGTCAAACGCGCAATTTTTAATTTTAGATCCCTTTTTCCTGAAAAGAAATTGCAGGAGTGCATCTTAAAGGAATATGCCCGGAATCTGAACGAGCCCATCCAGGAATGATTGGTTCGATCCAATCAATAACACGACAGTTGTGTCAGGATCAGGACCGTTTGCTACATGAATAGTTCATACCAGGAACCAAACACAACCTAGCTAGGAATAGGAAAATGTACAGAACCAGGTCGGCCCCCTCTCAGCACACCTGGCTATTTGTGAATTTCAGATACACTATAGTGCAATATTGACAGCAGAAACTGAATGCATCCTCCTGATGTACTTGAGTTGGGAAGTTCTTGAGGCATGTCCCTGTTTAGGACAGTACTATAAGTAGTCAAAAATTTCCTTCTGAAAACAGCTTGGAGTTGTGGTTTCTGCTTGTAGTGTTCAATCAACTGCAGTCTGTTGCTGTTAGGTCATATAGGTGAAAACTAGATATATTTGCCAAAATTTCAACTGCTTCTTGGAACTCATAGTGAATTGGTGATGAGAAATGTCATGGGTACAGCAATGATTTGTCACAAATTGCTGCAGATTGACGAAATGGTGATTGTCGCAGGTACTCCTTGAACATTTGGGATGTTGGGGGACAGAAGACGATCCGCTCATACTGGAGGAATTACTTCGAGCAGACTGACGGCCTGGTTTGGGTGGTTGACAGCTCTGACATCCGGAGGCTTGATGACTGTCGAGCAGAGCTCCACAATCTACTGAAAGAAGAGGTGCATCATCTAGTCAGCGATGCTAACAGTTAGCTTCACGCTGATCACTTTTGTTGGCTCAGAAGTCTAAAGTCGCCTGAAAATGATGCGATGTTCATTGACTTACTGTTCACCATCAATGACTCTTGCAATCGCGCTTGTCTTGTGTGCCGTAATCTTGATTGCAGAGACTAGCCGGAGCTTCGTTGTTGGTGTTTGCAAACAAGCAGGACATTCAGGGTGCCCTGAAACCAGCAGAAATCGCCAAGGTACTCGGGTCTTCTGGCGGTGTTTGTCAAGTTCATATTTTTTAGTATCTACTTGTGTGCATCTAGAATTTATAATCGTTCACTCGAACAGCGCCTTGCTAAGATTCTCAAATCAGACAATAATTTAGTTGAGCGTTGAGCCACCATATTTCGACATCGAGATCAGACAAGCAGTGTATTACTAGTATAGACAGCTTATTATAGCACAGTTAGCAGTGTTCCTGCTGCAGCCGTGCACGTGCGAATTGCGATCGTTGGAATCCTGTTGTGATTTGGTTGGTGTGGTTTTGGTTTTTCAGGTCCTGGATCTGGCGGCCATGGAGAAGAGCCGTCACTGGCAGATCGTCGGCTGCAGCGCCTTCACCGGCGACGGGCTGCTTCAGGGCTTCGACTGGCTCGTTCAAGACGTCGCCTCGCGCATCTACGTCCTCGACTGAAGACACTGCAGCTAGATCCAATCTTCCTGGTGGAATCTCGATGGGATGGGAGTTTCGAGTTGAGGATTGTTGGGCTGAGACTCGATGCAAACGTGACTGAAAAATCCAAATCTCTGCAACTTACTGTTACTTGTTTTCGTCATGAAAAAATAGTCCAAGTTGGATTCTGTATCTGTGATGGCATCTGGAGGCTAGTGGAATTCATGGATTAGCACCATACGTGAGGATCTTTGTCATGATTAGCACAAATCACTTTTCCCCCAGATTTGTGCAACTTTTTCCCTGATCTGCTCGCTAAAGCACTGCAACATTTATCTCAGTGCTGTTTACTTTTTACAAATTAGAATATCATCCACAACACTCAGAAGCAACGAACTCCATTTGCAGCACCAAGCAGCACCATTTTTTTTTCATCTGATTAACTTAAAAACGGATGGTAACAAAGTTTCACGAGGATAACAGCATCCCAATCCCAACACCCGGTTCATGGGATGTTTGGAGATGAGGATAGCTCTGACGACAGACACGACGAACAAGCTTGCGATCAAAAACACAGATGGGCAACAACAGGAAACAGAAGACGAACACAGGTCGGAGACGACGACGAAGACACTAGACACATAGGGATAACTCTGGTAACAGTAGTAGCGACAAGATAACTTGGCCACGCGGGCCCCACCGCTCAGTTCCTCCAGTTCCCATCAGAGTTGCCGTAGCCGCCGCCGCCGCGGTTGCCGTAGCCGCCGCCGCCGCCGCCGCCGTAGCCGCCGCCTCCACGGCCACCGTAGCCGCCGCCTCCACGGCCACCGTAGCCGCCGCCGCCGCCGCCGTAGCCACCGCCGCCATAGCCGCCACCACCGCCGCCGTAGCGCCCGCCGCCGCCGCGGCCGCCACCGTAGCCGCCGCCGCCGCTGCGGGACTGGGCCTCGTTGACGGTGATGCTGCGGCCGTCGAGATCCTTGCCGTTCATCCCCTCGATGGCGTCGCGCATCGCCTGCTCGCTCGCGAACGTGACGAAGCCGAAGCCGCGGGACCTTTGGGTCTCGCGATCGAGGATGATCTGCAAGGGAAAGCCAAGGCATCATGTCAGAAACACTTCAGATCTAGCACACCAAACCCTCCGCCACCACAGATCTGGACAGTTCCCCCCATTTCCCCTTCAAAAATCTCGTTTTGTTCTCCACCCCCAAAGGAAATCATCCTAACCTTGGACTCCAGGACCTCGCCGAAGGGGCTGAAGGCGTTGTGGAGCGAGTTGTCGTCCGTGGCCCAGGCGAGGCCGCCGACGAAGCAGCGGTACTCAACATCCGACGCCGCCATCTCTGCCTCTCACCCCCGAACCGGAACACCTCACGAACCCGAACCGAACCGAACCGAACCGGAGGGGGAGGAGAAGCCAACCCACCTCTGAGAGAGCACGAAGAAGCCGAGTTGCCCCTTGCCCTCGCTTTATAGCGGAGACGAAGCCGCCGCGGCCGTCGTGATCGGATCCGACGGCGACCACGTCGGACGCAGGATAAGGGCGGGCTGGGCCCACATGTCATCGGACGCGGGGGTTGGTGCCCTTGGGATTTGGGAATATGCGGGGCCAAGTGGTACTAGTTTTTTTCTCTGCCGCTACGCTCACACCAAACCGTGCACACCACCTCTAGCACAGCAGTAGCGCATGAATTATTATTACCAGGAAATAACAAGAACGAGTGCAAATAAAGATATGTCGTGATCTTAAATGGATCTTAAATTTTTCATATCACGTGCTAGCAGAATTTATCTAAAACTATCCTAAGTTATCAACGAGGTAACCTCGATCGCTAGGGGCTCGAAGGTAGCTTGTTCGCAAGCTCCGAAGAGCTCCTCTCAAGCTTAGGGGGTGTTTGGATTCCCGGGCTAAATTTTAACCCCTGTCACATCGAATGTTTCAACACTAATTAGAAGTATTAAATATAGACTAATTATAAAACCAATTTCACAACCCCTAGGCTAAATCGCGAGACGAATCTATTAAACCTAATTAGTCCATGATTTGACAATATGGTGCTACAGTAAACATTCGCTAATCATGGATTAATTAGGCTTAATAGATTCGTCTCGCGATTTAGCCTAGGGGTTCTGCAATTAGTTTTGTAATTAGCTCATATTTAGTTCTTCTAATTAGCATATGAATATCCGATGTGACACGGACTAAACTTTAGCTCCAGGATCCAAACACCCCCTTAAGCTCGCTAACACGAGGAGAAGCTTGCAGGTGTCTTTGTGTCAAAGCCTCAGTCTGAGCTGGATTCGAGTTTATCAAGTTTTCTTTTACTCCGTTGATGGATCCTCAAAGAAAATCTCATTGTTAGCCTCTTGTAAAAAAGAAAAGATGTCACCACTTTGCATCTTCAGAATGGAGTACAAGCCTTGCTGTATTGACTTGACCTGAGAGATTTGGCAATGATTCAAAGATGATGGTGTCGGCAGCTCTGTTGGGGAGGAATGATTGTCCCCGGAGCACAAGCCTGGGTGGGTGGGAAGACCGAGACCCTGACGACCTGGGGCGGCCCCACGTGAGGTGTGGGGCCCAGAGTGACCCGCGTTGCGGCCTGCAGGACGCCGAAAATATCTCTAACAGCGAAATGACATCCCTACCCCTGGCCAGCTCACATGTCACGGGGCATCCGTTCCTTGCACGCGACCGGACGGGCAGCTAACGGGACGGGACGGACAAAGTGCCACGTCGTTTACACGCCAAAAAAAAATATTCCATGTCGTTGCTGACCGTAGCATGCTTATCTTAGCGCTCGGGATGGTGATTAAGGTGTCATCGTCATCCTTTTTTTTCTCACAAAGCGAGAAGGTTATCCATTTACACTCACTCGCTTTAGCGCTTGATAATACTCTAGACAAGATATTAACAAGACTGTACAGGCGAGGAATTTTCAAAAGGTGGCGCTTGTGTAAAAATCTTTTTTTCCTTCCGTACTGCTGATGATCTTCACGGCCGAATGGATTTGGAGGTGTAGACTATGGAAGAAATCTTCCTGTGTTTACTAAGGATGTGCAGCGATGGTGACAGGTGAAAAGAAAAAAAAAAGAAGTAAAAAAACACAAAAAAATTAAGGTCCCACCGAGATTTGAACTCGGGTTACTGGATTCAGAGTCCAATGTCCTAACCGCTAGACCATGGGACCGCTTGTTGTGTAAGGGAAAACTAAATAGTATTTATTGTATAATTATGTTGACCCAGGGCCTACCCTCCATTGGCCATGTTGCTTGGCTTTATGTTTTCGTTCTACCTCATGCAGATTTCGAGCATCGGAGGTGAGTTTAGCTTATGTTTAGATTTCTGGCTAGCCTCACACCGCGTTGCCAACCCTACCAAGTACCAAGGTTGGAGAGCAAGTTGCAAGGATAGAAAGATTGAGGCAAGCTTCTTAAGGATGGAAACACTGCACCATGGCCATTTCCTTGCTCGCTGACACGAGGCAAAATGCTTGAACGAGGATCTATTTACATGGTCGCATCCTTTTTGCACTAGCACATTGGTGCAGCTGCAAATTGAACAAAATTAAACAGGGATGCTCGAAACTTGGATTGCCATGACCAACGTTTGGCTGCTCACGTGCTGATTTTGTTGTTTTTTTCTTAATGAGGCCCGGAAAGGAGAGAACGAGTTCATGACATGAAGTTTAGACCTGATGTTACAATCCCTTGAAATAAGAAAAAATATTTCTTACCTCCTCCGTTTCAAATTGTAAATTATTTTAACTTTTCTATGTTCATAAGTATTATTATGCATCTAGACATACACTATATCTAGGTACATAGCAAAAATTATGCACCTAGAAAAAGCTAAAATGACCTACAACTTGGAACGGAGGGAATACTACATTTTTGCTATCCGAGAATCGCCGATAGATTTCCTTTCCTCACGGCAAGTACATTGGTACACCTCATCTATCTCATAGGTCATCTCATGTAATGCCACGTAAGATTTTTGTTGATGTGGAGAAAAGAGAGCGAGGAGAGAGAAAGAAGTCGTTGTTTTGCGAAACAACCGTTTCATAGACGATTTTAGGATTATGAGACGACTACTCCACCATGTGTACGAGTTGTGGTTGTTATGCAACTCATAATATTTCTTTTTTTTCAATGCATAAATTAAGAAAATAGAATTATTATGAGATAATCTATTATATACGTTGTTTGTTAAGTCATCTCAAAATTACATATTAATACATGAGACAGTTTATTAGACAATAGTGATATACTTACACCTCACGGTATATAGTTGTCAGCTGTCATGCATGTTGTATGTAATAACTCCAAATGCAGAAAATAGCAACTCCAGCATAGGAGCATCCATTTGGGGTCGCATTCGAGTTGCTTTGCTTGCTTCCACGGTTCCACCGTTCGTGGCCTGTTCTAGTAATACGTACTCTGTGGAACCCGTCTTCTCGGTAGCGCTCGCGTAATCTGCAGTGAACACCAACCGCCCACGAGTGACCAGCGGAAAGCGGAAAGTGACCACGGCGGCCGGCGGCCGAACCCAAACAGAACCCCACGATGTCGCAGGCGGCGAGGCGCCTCCTGCTCGCCGACGCCGCCCGCCGCCGGTGCCTCTCCACGGACGCGGCGGCGCTGGCCTCCGCGTCGTCGCAGCTGCCCAGGGGCAAGCGCTGGGACGCGGTGGTGATCGGTGGCGGCCACAACGGCCTCGTCGCCGCCGCCTACCTCGCCCGCGCGGGCCGCTCCGTCGCCGTGCTCGAGCGCCGGGGCGTCCTGGGCGGCGCCGCGGTGTCGGAGTCCGACCTCGTCCCTGGCTTCCGCTTCTCCCGCTGCAGCTACCTCCTCAGCCTCCTCCGCCCCGCCATCCTCCGGTAACCTCACCAAGGACACGTCTTTTGCGATTGCAACCTCCGCTGCTGTCAAATTCACGCACCGCAGCCTTGTGTTTAGATGCATTCTGCAATCTTTCTACCAGTGCGTGTTGTTCTGTGTGTTGAACTCTGAACTGCCGATGTTTATATGTCGTGCTGAACTGCCGATGATAACTGCTGCTGCTGTTTCCGGTGCTTGCATATATAAGCGACCTGGAGCTGGAGAGGCACGGGCTGAAGCTGCTGCCACGGAGTCCTTCATCGTTCACGCCATGCCTTGACGGCAGATACCTGCTCCTTGGTCCGGATGCAGAGCTGAACCACTCAGAGATCAGCAAGTTCTCCAGGAAGGATGCAAATGCATATCCGAGGTGCATTTTGTCTTCAAATGATCTTAGATAAATGGTTAAAGTCATGTGGTTTCTATGAACATGTAGCTTTTTAGAATGATCTTGTAGGATCTATATGTGAATGTGTAGGTACGAGGAGCAGCTGGAGAGGTTCTGCAAGCTCATGGACTTTGTCATAGACTCGGCTCCACCCGAGCTGAGGCAGGAGCTCCACACCTCTGTGGTTGACAGGATGAAGGATAGGGTAGACAAGTCAGCATTCTGGGGCAGTCTTCTTCGGCATGTGATGCAGCAGGGGCAGAAGAACATGGTGTGAGTACTAAGTATTGGCCACTTGCCAATTCTATGATCCACACCATTCATGCACAATGCAGTATGTAAACTTAGCATCACCCTTTCTAAAATACAACTGTTGTTCGCAGGGAATTCTTTGACCTCCTCCTTTCTCCGGCATCAAAAATCCTGAACTACTGGTTTGAGGTCGGAAGCTTAGTTTCATCTGTTCTTGAACACTTCTGCACATTGATCATGTGAAGCAACTGTGTGATTGCTTTATTGCAATTGACAGCCTGCACTTAATATTCTTATACCTGTGAACAAAAAGGCTTATTATAGACTGCTATCTACTACAGAGCGATGTTTTGAAGGCAACTCTAGCAACTGACGCGGTGATAGGTACCATGGTAAGGGTGCTTTTAATGAACTAAGCAAAATCTATTTCCTAGACTGTTGGCATTTCACTGCTGCATCTCCCCTTCTGTAGGCTGGTGTGAACACTCCAGGTTCTGGATATGTTCTCCTGCACCATGTCATGGGGGAGACTGGTGGTCAACGTGGTGTTTGGGCGTATGCTTCTAACTTTGACTCTCTGAGATCTTATCTTTGTTCTTCTATTCAACTGTAGAAAAACGTAGCCTTCTACACCTGATCCCCGTGTACTGATGCACAGACCTATATTGTCCTTGCATGGATTAAACTTTACAGGTGGTCAACTGGTGTGTATAGCTAGGCAAACAAATTTCCAGTCTTATGGACAATGGCATCATACTATGTAGTCATATCTGCTTGTTAGCATGCCGGGTTCACTATTAGTTGTTTTGTCAGTTCACCATTTCAGTTTTTTCAGAAAACTTGTTATTTGATTAGATAAAATAATACACTTGCTACAGGTATGTTCAAGGTGGTATGGGTTCAGTGTCATCAGCTATAAGCAAAGCAGCTCTTGAAGCAGGAGTACAGATTGTAACAAATGCCGAGGTGCCTTTCCAATTCTTATGGCATGATGCTAGCTGTTTTATATACAAGGCTGCTCCTTGGACAGTAATTTGTGTAAATCTAAACAGAAAACAAAATGATCAATTATTCAAAACTGTCAACTAGATTTTTCCAAAGGAAAAGGGCCATTTGTGCTACATAGTGGCATTTTTTTTTTCATATCGTGTCTTACCTTCCATGTTAGGTATCTTGCTTGACTTGATCCATTGTTCATGTTTAGGTTTCCCAAGTAATGGTTAATGAAACTACAGGAAAGGTAGAAGGGGTAAGTACTTTGATTAACCTGTAAGTGTATTTCATTGCTTTCAACCTCTTGAAGGATTGGGATTTGTAGGTAGCATTGGCTGATGGAACGGAGGTGCACTCGCCAGTTGTTCTATCAAATGCCACTCCATACAAAACATTTGTGGTAAGAAAACTCTGAAACATGTAACATTGCGAAGAACTACCTGCGAATTTTGCAAGCGTTATTAAACAGATATTTTCGATGCTGCTATCTGGTTTCTTTTGCAGGACCTAGTGCCTGCTAATGTTCTTCCAAAGGACTTCCTCTGTGCTATTAACACAGCAGATTACAGCTCTGTAAGTACTTATGTTCAAGCATATTTTGATGCATTCTTTTTTAATGGAAGAATTGCACCTAAAAAATAGCCAATAAGTTGAAAAGCACCCTCATAACTCATTTACACCCACATGCCGGTTTGTGACATCATTGAATGGGAAAACATTGGAGAACTTAAAACTTAACGAAGATGCAGCTTGACCATGACTTTTGATAACTCCATATTAGTAAATAGTCATTTAAAATTTATGGAATTACTTTTAAGATGAACTGTTTCGGCACTTTGATGATCACATCAACTGAATTTTGTAATATTAGTTTCTAATAATATGATATGGATTCTTTGAGTGCAGGCAACAACAAAGATTAATGTGGCTGTTGACAGGCTGCCACAGTTCCACTGTTGCAAAGACATCAACCCTGAAGGTGGCCCAGAGCACATGGGCACCATACACATTGGGTCTGAAAGGTAATCCACCATGTGAAATATTATTGTATTCTGTTGTCTTTGATCTTTCTTTGAAGTAACTGGACAGACAAATAATGTGTTAGATACTATTTGTTATCTCATATATGTTCATGCACTGCACAGACTGCACTTATCAACATCAGTAGGGCAAGGGAAATGGTCTCTTAATTCAAGAGTGTCATTGCTCAATAATATATTGTGCTGTTTTGATATAGTGCCCTTCACCAGTTATCTCAACTTTATTTACCAAATTTGTTCTCTACATATATAAATTGATGTAATTATGTTCTTACTTGTCACTAGTGCCCAGGATAATGAAAGATCATGATCATGCTAACCACAATCATACTATATGTGATCGCCCAGAGTATATAGTTACCTTTATCATAGGGAAAAGCCAGATGATCTGGCCTCTCATGTGATTGTGTGGAAAACTAGTTATTCAAAAAAAAAATAGTGTCACTCTGACAGAGTTATTCCATACTTTCTGCTTACTAATACGGAACTTCTATTCATTCTCCAGCATGGAGGAAATTGAACTCGCATACAAGGAAGCTGCAGGTGGCGTCTCATCCAAAAGACCTGTTATAGAAATGACAATTCCTTCTGTCTTGGATAAGACCATCTCTCCACCAGGTATGCAAGTTTCTTGTTGCCTCATCAATGCATTGGCATAACTAACTACTAGCATTTGGATCCTGCAACGATTCTTTATGTGTCCAAAGCAATTTCGTTCCTATTCTCACACAATTTCCATCTTTTGTGTTATCCTTTCGATAGGTCAGCATGTTATTAATCTTTTTGTTCAGTATACACCCTACAAACTTTCAGAAGGCAGCTGGCAGGATTCTAATGTTAGAGTATGTAGATCCTACTCAACTTTGATCTCACTTTGCACTCTGTGTTCTATATTGTACATTCCTATGGCACGCACAGGTTGTTTGTGCATATTGCCCAACAAATACTGTTAGGCATTGTTAATAAACACCATCTGTGGGGAGAAGTATTTTCCGCATCACTAACCATTTTGACGGAAACTAATTTTCAGAAATCCTTTGCTGAGCGATGCTTTTCTTTGATTGATGAATATGCTCCGGGCTTTAGCTCATCAGTGGTAGGCTATGATATGCTGACTCCACCTGATCTTGAAAGAGAGTTTGGTCTAACAGGTAAACTCTTTCCCATACACAATCTTTCTTTCTTGCAAGACTTGCATTTTTTCGATAAAAGAAGTTTTATTGATCTTAGAAATTGCATCAAGATGACCTGCAAGACTTGCATACAGAATACTTTTGATGTTTCGATTTACCGGTTTAAAACTTAGCGGAGCATACATGATTCATATTTGACAGGAGGCAACATTTTTCATGGTGCAATGGGCTTGGATTCTCTTTTCCTCATGAGGCCAGCCAAGGGATGGTATGTCAGGAACCCTGATGCGCATAATAATTTTATCTTAATCCTTCTCCTTGCCAATCTTTAAAGTTTGAATGCCAGAAGTCATTGCTTTGGGATCGTGACTAGCCTCTTTGCACTTTGGATTATACAGGTCGGATTATAGAACCCCTGTGAAGGGTCTGTACCTCTGTGGGAGTGGTGCACACCCAGGTGGCGGGGTGATGGGTGCTCCAGGACGCAACGCTGCCTCTGTTGTTTTAGAGGACCTTAAGAAGGCAAAATAGATGTTGAAGTGGCATTTTCAGGAAAGATTGTAAAAGGCACCAACCATTTGTCATGTGTAGCTACTAGGGTCATATCACTCATTTTGTGGGCCCATTCGGCTGCCCATCTAATTTCGGTCATGGGGTTGCGCATCCTTCTTTTATGAGAATCGTCACATTCATACGGATCGAGGGACCTGATGGTGAATCCAAATTCTCAAACTGCTCAAGTACGAGTATTTCCCATGTCGAAATTGGGACAGCATGGCGAATTTTTTTTTCCACGTTTGACCGTGGATGGTGTCGATGAACCGAGGGTGCGCCGACGGGGGCATGCCGGGACCCAGCCGACGGCGGAGAGCAGAGAAGAAGGCCAGGCTACGCGTCGCCATAGGCGGAGAAGAAGGCCGAGGTCGGGAGGCGCCGCTAGAGTTTGGGAGTCATTGGGGAACTAGAAAACGTCCTTTGAGTTTGCCAGCAGTGCTGGTTCTCTGCTGGTTGCAAAGGGTTTACCATTTTCAGGCTATAGGAGGCCCCGTTGAACTTAGAAGGCAGCCCACAGTAGCAATTTAACTGTCAACAAGCTAAGAGCCAGCTCAAAAAAAAATTACATTCTCACCAATCTTTTTTTCATCACCCAAACAACACTTCGCTGAGGATGAATGAATGCCAATCGTCCAGAATTCCTTATTAACAGACCAAAACACCCTTACACACCATCCATGTCTGCAGGTCTGAACCTTACAGCAAGGATTGGCTTTATTGTGCCAAATTGAATATCTCCAGTCTTCTTCTGTAGAACCCTTGGCTATTTCACTTGTTTCTTAGAACTAAAAATCCCAAATCCCAAAACTTTTAGGTGTACACGAACCATTTGTCTCCCTCTGCTCAGACGAGCCAGATTTTGGAGTACTACTGAAAATCCCAAAACTATCTTTGTTGCAAACGTCACGTGCCTCCCAATAACATGTTACCAGGAGCTCAACAAATCTCAAAATGAATTTGATGGCATCTGGTTAATGAGCTGGAGACAGCCAACCAAAGCTACAAAATTCGTTGCTTCCTGGGCATCTTATCGAACCCAAAGAAAAGGCCCCAAACAATAATAATAACATTGCATTAGCTTCCGCATGTTCATACAGCTGATTATCATGGCAACCATCTAAACAAAAATACTATAGTATGGAAAATGAAACCTGTGGTTGGTACACTGCTTTCAATACAATTGTTCTTCCAACGAGGCGATAGTAGCAATTTAACCTGTCAACAAGCTAAGAGCTCCTCCACAAGAAAAAAATGTTTCTCAAAGTTTGCCTATAACAAGTCCCTTTTTTTCATCACCGAAACAACACATCTGCTGACGCTGAAATGAATGCCAATCCTCCACAATTCCTTACTAAAATACCAAAACACCCCATCCATGTCTGTAGGTTCAAACCATACAACTAGGATTGGATTTATTGCGCCAAATTAAATATCCCCAGTCTTCTGTAGAACAGAACCCTAAGCTATCTCACTTATTTCCTAGAACTAAAAATCCCAAAGCTTTTAGGTGAGTCGGTATTACCAGGCTTACTAGCAGTACCAGCACCATCTGTCTTTCTCATATCAGATGAGGCAGGTTTTGGAGTACTACTAAAGATTCCAAAACTCTTGCTTGTTTGATTAGGATCGCTGCTTAAACCACCACCACCTGCAGGTTGCCTTTGGTTGTTGTTGTTCGATGCAAAATGACCTCTCCTGTCGTTTCTTGGATCCTGTGGCAATCCACCTTGGTTGAACCTTGGTAACGGTCGGTTATGCTGCTGCTCCAGAGGAGGTCTCTGGTTTTCATAACGGCCTGCATTTTCACTTCTACCATCTTGCACGGGTCTTCCTTGGTTGAAACCTCGGTTGTTATCTCCTCTCATCGGCTGTTTTCGAGCAGCATACCTGTTTGTTTCACCAGGTTTTTGATCCTGCGTGCTATTCTCTGGCCTTTCCATGCCAGGGTTTACATCACCAAGTCTACGTTCAGATGCTTGTGGTCCCCACTGCCCAGGATTCATTCTGCTTCCCCCAGCATTGGCATTGTGCAATTTTTCACGGTTGGCCCCTGGATCTGGTTTCGATCGATTCAACTCCCTTTTAAATCTTCTATCCTGCCCTTCTTTTTGGATGGGAGAATCACTGGAGTGATGGGTGGCTGTTTTCTCAACAGCTTCCCCACCACATTCAATTGTCTCATCTTCACTATCATTACCAGCAACAGGTGCAGTACTGTGGGTACCTTTTCCAGCATCTTCCATGGCTTTGCTGGCTTTCTTTCCACCCTTCTTTGTTGCAAACTTCACATGCCTGACAATAACGTATGCATGCTTCGAGTCTAAGTGTGGACCACTTTCGACAATGCACACATCTTGTATCTGTTCAATTGATGGGATTTATTGAAACATGTAAGCTTTTACTGACAACAGAATTGGAAATGTTACCAGGACCTCATCTAGTCTCAAAATGAATTTGATGGCATTTGGTTAATGAGCAACAGGGGGAAAAGGGGCAGAGTACTCACAAGTCCTAACAACCGAGATAGTGGTGCTCCTAAATCTTCTCCTTCATTACCTGAGGGCATGGCCATGCACTGTCAAATAGGAACGTCATTGAGATTTTCAGAGTTCGTACTTAAAAGTTTAGGATAAATATATGCATATGACTATGAATAAAAAATGCAGATATGTTGAATAAGGATAACACAGTTGGAGATTTAGTTGCAAATGGATATAGGGATGCTCATTCAGAGCACATTTGTAAAAATGACACCCACATCGTATAAGGCCACCAATCATCTCCACTGAAAAAGACATAGTCATCGTAGCCTTAATCCTATTCTGATCATAATGAGCCAATTCTGTGTCTCATCAGAAATGCCAGACTCCTCCACCCCCACCCACCCACCACACACAAAAAATGGAAAAAGAAAAAGAAACAATCCAATCAAAGGAACGTCCATAAAAACTAAGACTGAACCCTGCAAGATGCAACAGATCATGCTATACTTGAAAACAGATCTACAGAAACTTCCTTTTCATTCTTGCTAATATTTACTAATTAGCTTCCTTGTGTCTATGTGCATCAATTTGTTAGGGATTGTCCAGCAAACATCACAAAACATTTTATATGAATCATCATGAGATTAGGAAAAAAAAAAGAATAGCTGATTGAGAATGATTTAATTGTGTTGCCACGAGTATTGCAGAACTGAATAAATAATAACTGTCAAAGAAGAAAAAACTCACCTTCACCCTGTAACCCCGCTCCATTAATCTGGTAATTGCATCTGCTTTCACTGCCAAATCTTTTAGTTCCTACATGAAAAAGTTAGTGTTTGTCAACAAAGATGCATGCCACAAGGTCTCCAAAATGATCACAATGTTGGTAACTGTTGAACTGTTTAAATGCTGAAACAGTTTAAAATTGGCCTGAGAAAAGTGATTCAGGTTCAACTAGGCATTGGGTCTATTTGTCCATATAGATCCAAATAAACAGAACATAAGCTTGCAGCAGTCCAAACAAGCTATACTCCAGTTATGAGGTATTAATCAAGTCTGCACGCTACTCTATATCTGAACCTGATAAACTGTTATTGCCAAGGCGAGGCTACAGTCACATAAGTAATAGAAGCCAAAAAAACAACTTACTGTTTTCCCCTTGAATCGCACTTCTTTGTTTTCCCCACCACGTAAGACAATAGCAGACTGCAAAAATGAGGCACAGATACAAAGTTCACAACCGGAATAGTTCTACAATATGACATGATCCAAGCAAAAGTACGACAACTACAATAGGAGATAATATGGTTACCACTCTTTTGAATAGCTCCGAACTTAAATGCTTACTAGTTAAGAGCCTCAAATCGGCAGAAGTTAATAGATGGCAGGCCCAAAAAGGAATACCCAAAAAATCTGGTCATTTTCA
Organism: Setaria italica; assembly: GCF_000263155.2. NCBI lineage: Eukaryota > Viridiplantae > Streptophyta > Magnoliopsida > Poales > Poaceae > Setaria > Setaria italica. The sequence continues at coordinate 50,116,267 of NC_028452.1, read as the reverse complement.
CTCAACGACCAGAAAGGTACCTTGCTCATGATTATAACCCCTACAAAGCAACTTGTTCTTATCCTATTGACATGATTAAGTATGTGTACAATGATCCATCTAAACAGATGCCACTGCTTTCATGCAAACTCAGATATTATCTTTGCCTTGTAATGATCCTATTGATACAAGAGTGAAATCTATAAGAGTCAGGCTAACTGTAAGAGCTAAAGAGATGCGATGAATTGTTTGTTCACAACTAGCCAACTAAAATGGAGTCTAGATTTGATAATACAACTGTATTTGTTGCATATATTGGACACTCAAAATTGAAAGTGCAGTTATATTGATGTGTAATTCTATTTTGTACGGCTGAAATAGATAGAAAATTCACTGAAGGGGTAGATACCTTGGTTTTCAATCGCTCTTTCTCTTTGGTTTCTTTCTTATACTTCTCTTTGTGAAAATCCATGATTTTGCATACAGGAGGGTTTGCTTTTCTGTCGACCTGCACGGGAAGATAACCATGAGCATGAAGATAATTTAAGCAATTAGAAGAAACGACCACGCTTGTTTCTCCTCAAGGTTGATAGCGATAGCATATTCAGGGAAACTACAAGGAAATGGGCAGTTCCATTGCATTCCTTGTTTCGAGCAATTATGGCATATCAAATGAGAAAGTTAGTCAGGACAGCAAGTCTGATGTGATATTGTGTTTGAGAAACTTTAGTTGTTAAGCTTGTCCGGCAAGGATGCATATACAATATAAGTCATGGCATGTGATCTATTAAGATTTGCCACAGGCCAATTCTTGATAGTATGTAAAGGCAGTGTCATGAGTCACGCGTGACCTTTTTACTGAAAAAATAAGAGCTTTACTTGATAAGCAGTATTGATTGGGTGCAGGAATCAAATCACTAGAACAATGTGAGATTTGGGTTTGGGGGAAAAGAGGACGTCAGTGGAATACATGGTGGATGGCGTACCTCAACTAAGTCCATGTCCTTCCTGGCAGCTATCTGCAGCGCTTCATGCCTGGGGACAACATTGTGGCCATCATCTGAGACGAGCCTGACGAAGGGAGAGGTGATGGCGTTGTTGATGCGGAGGCCCGCTTTGTCATCGTCGTCCTCCTTGCCTCCCTTCCTATTGGCCTACAAAGTTGAGACGGGAATGGATCATCACAGGGCAGGAGCCACGAAAATTCCCCAGTAGAAGAAGATAGCAAGCTGCTAGGTTACAAGGCAGGGGATGCAGGAAGGGGAAATAAATGCAAGGAAGCAGCCGCAGCAGCAGAACTTTCCTCGCGGGAGAGGGTTGGGTGCGGGTACGTACCTGAGTACCAGGCGGCGCGGCGAAGTGGCGGCACTGCGGGGCGAGCGGGCGGCGGATGGGAGCGGGGGCGGCAAGGGCGGGTGGAGGAGGGGGAAGGGGGCAGTGGCGGCGGAGGTAGGCGGCGGCGGAGCGGAGCGCGAGGGATCCGACGCTGCGCCGGAGAGCCATTCTTTCCGCCGCCTTGCTTGCTGGGAGGGCTGCCGGAGCTGGAGGCGGCTGGCTCTGCCTCAACGCTTCTCTTCCTCCCTCTACCCTCCTCCTGTTCTCTCCCCTACACAATCTCCTGTTGGGCTTCGGCCCATTCATAAACCAGGTCCTATTCGGCCTACACACCACAAAGCCTCTCTTTCCCATTTCAAGCCCTTGAGGTCAGGTCCCATTGATCCATTCCATTTGCATCAAGGCCTCTGTTTCTCATTGCAATGTGGGTATGAGCCCAATGGATTGAAGGTTAATAAAATTTTACTGGAGTTCCTTGTACAAATTCGATTGTCTCTTACTCATATCATGTGAGCATACATGACAAAATTGTTTGTACCAGATGGTCAACTACCATTTTGCCTTGCGATCTTCCAAAACACTCATCACGCCAGACTGTAGAGATACTTCACTTCGCAAGGGTTCATTTAATCATATAGCAAACTACTGTGTCTCATTTATATTGCTGTCCATTGTAAAATGACAGGCATTTCAGCGTGCAATGAACCTATTATGAACTACTGAGCTGTAAACGCCATTAGGCATTACTGGGCCTATATAGAGCAAACCGGTGTGTGTGTGTAACCTCAGCAAACATCACAGAGATGTCATCTTATACGCTGAATCATGAAAGCAATTCTGAAAGCAACAATTTTGAGCATTTAGATCATGCGGGGTCTTTCCCATCCATTTCCGATTGGATGTCTGACGACAGCAGTAAACTGTGACTGCCAGCCACGTTTGCTTCTCCTGAGATGTTTTCGTGCATCGAGGACCAGCTGCAAGGAGCTTGCCGTCTGAAATTCCGAACGTTTTTCACCTCAAGGGCATTTTTTGTCAGGCTGAAGGTGCCATCAACTTCTGCAGAACAGCAGAAGGGCGCTAACGCTATCAGCATGCGCATCGTTGAGGCCGGAACACCTCGAGGCCAGCGGCAGAGCTGCGGGCGGAGCGGCAGAACAGCATGCTCATTACATGTTTGTATGTTGGCTGGGAATGAGTTTGCCCATGGGTGATGTGTGTGACCATCATTTGCTACCCGTGGCCTGTCTTGCAACTCGGAGTTCGTTCTCCGAGACTGTGAAGGGTGCTGTTGCACATCTGCACAATTGAGAGCGTTTCCAATCAACTAACTAGTATGGTGCCCGTGCTAACGCTACGGTGATATTTGATGATACAAATGAAACAATCAAAATAGGTATTGGCATACAAAGCACTTGTAATCCTCTTATAGTAATACATCAAGTATCAAACTTCTATTATGAAAGCGTGATCGGTAGTGTGAATGGTTGGGCTTTGGCTTTTCTGGGCATAGTGTGATTGCCAGTGCAAGCGTGATTGGTAGTTTGGAATGTATGTTCGGCCACTGAGCATGCCTGCTTGCAGTAATGCAGCCTAGCTTTTGAAAGTACAGCAATTTCAGTATTGGTGTACGAATGGTGTTTTCTGAACCTGTTAGTTACGGTTTTCTGAACATGGTTAGGCTTAGGCTTTTGCTGTTCTGGGCACAATGTGATTTTCAGTGCAGTTTTTTTGAGCAATTTCATTACTGTTGGTGAATGTCATTATCTGAGCATGCTTGTTTTTGTTTGTTTGTTTGTTTGATACGTATATCCGTGGTTGCACCTCTGAATTGGTTTGTGCTGTTCTATGTATAATAGGTTTGTTCTGGTTATGCAAATGGTATCCATGCATACCTGCCCATTTTGCATCAACTAAGGGCGTCACTGGTCATTTTGAATGTACGCTACATAACATCATCGTCAAGGAAGGTCAGCTGTGGGTTCAGGCTGGAGCCAAGCATATGGCGGCTCTGGGATGTCAAATGCTATTTGCTTAGGCAATCGATTAATTGTGAGATGTCAAATTCTAGGAACTGTTCATGAGAAAGAGGTATCTTGATGCAAATATCTTTATTTCATTTGTAATTTTACACATATTTGTGTTTTGAACCAACAATTCAATGTATGAAATAACCATTGTTTTGAAACACTGCAGTTGTAGTGATCTTATCTAAACCAGATAGACCCTTTAAATGCGTAATTTTTTTTTGTTTAATCATGCCCAACAGTTAGAATTTTGATTGCACTTAATTTTTCTGATGGATTGCAATGTCATCTCCTTTTGTGAATGAGTGAGAGGGTAATAAGTTTCTGTCCCAGGAGGGAAAAAAAAAGGGGGCAATACCATTTGATAGAACTCAGAATAAGAACTCCGGTGAAAATAATTTGTCCTTCAGAGTTCTTCTGTTTGTAGTATAACTCTGAAAATTAAATACACAAATTCTTTCTTGGTTCGGGATGAGCGCATACACAGTTTTTCTGAGATCCTTTATAAGCTTTACAAATGGCTTTATAAGCTTTACAAATGGCTTCATTAATATAGGATGGTCACTTGGTACTTTCTGGCCACGTTCCAACAAAATGTTTTTGTTTATATAAATGCTTTATTCTAAATAAGCATAAACACACAGCTTCTTTTGTAATATTCAGGGATGCTATTACGAGGAGCATAAGTTTTAGGCTTCGAGGACACGCAGTGCCCCCTACAATTGCATACTGATACTGCTAAAACAAAAGGGGACTCAGGTGACTGGGATATCATCAGTATCAGATATACTAGCAGCTATGTTCATGAGCTTTTACGTGGTGAAACAAGCCGGAGATGACTAAGGTATAGGAGCTTTATTATATGGGCCTGTTCGCTTCAGCTTATAAGCCGGCTGAAAAGCTGAAACGGCTGATTTGTTGTGAGAGGAAAACACTGTTCGGTGGCTGATAAGCCGGCTGAATAAGGGCAAAAATTCACAAGAACAGTAGGACCATTTTCACAAGATTCAACTGCCTGCTCTTAACTGAATGGCAAACATAAGCAATACCAGTATGCAACCAACAAAAGATCTTGCACTCCCATCTTATATTCTCTAAAACAGCAACAATTCCAAGTACACCAATCTAGTGGTACTAAAAAGTTCAATGAACGAATTTAATTTGACAATGCCATCCTCCTGCTCTACAAAACACAAAAACTCAAGCAGATTGAAGCTGCAAAGGAGAGTTCAAAAATAGCCAACACTAGCAGAATACTGCACGAACTAGGCACAGCGCAGTATAAACAAAAAAAGTCAAATAGGAAAGGCAAACACATCAGAAACAACCGCATCAAAAAGAACCAAGTCGTAGTTCGAACTGTCACACCACAAGAGGACGTATTAGTTCCACCCGCGTTTTTACTAGCTAAACCAGTTTTGGACTTACTGTTTGACAGACCGGCTTAACCCTACATTTGTACACTAAGAGAGCTAGCTAGTACGTGGTTTTTACCACAACTAGACAGTGCAAAAGATGCATGAGAGATACTAGCAGGCAAAACTGCTTCAAAGAATGCTGCTTCTTGCTTCTCTTATGCGCTGCACACATCTGGAAGCTTCATTATTCCTTAGTATCAAAGAATCATTCCAGGTTTGGTACCTGCAGCCGACGTTACAATGGTATCATAACTCAGATGGAATGGCGCAATACATGCTAATAAAAAAAAAAGATATAAGTATAGATTCTTGAGGTTCTTTCAGAGGGTAAAGATACTTACAGATTTAGCTGTTGCAACTCTAGTATGTCTCAGCATCACCTGCTTTATTAGTAGATTTAGCGTTATACGCTGCTCCAGCCTCATTAGTAGATTTAGTCCTAGGCTCAGCACGCGACCCATTACTGGACAAGAAAAAACATAAAAGCAACCCAACTCTAGTTAATGAATTATTAAGCCATGATATATAAACTATTGGACATGCAGTGCTGGAAAGGATGAAATTGCTCTTTTAACAATTACAGCCAAAAGTGCATTATAACATCATATATGAATAAAATATCAAATGCCACAATGTCACAATATTTTCTGCGAAATCTGAAAACCATCATCCAAATTCAGAGCACCTAAGTACGAAACCAACACATCTTAATTTCTGAATTCTATTTCTGAATTCTGATAGCTCGAAAGCCAATCGAAGATACTATAACCAAAGGCAAAGCAGGAATATGGACAGAAGTACCCTACTTTACAATGAGATCAAATAACATCATTTGTTGCCATGTTATGTTAAAGAAGAGTTGTTAAGACACTCTGCTTGTGCACTGCAGACAGGTTTTCTGTTTTACTAGACTGGTTAACTAGACCAAAATACAAGACAAACTGGAACTCTCCCCTCATTTTAACAACAGGGGTAATAGTAAAAACCAACAGAAAATATTTAATAAAAGCCTACCAAAAGGAGCACAGCATGTGAATGAAAGCTAATCAATTCATTGACAGATAGAGCAAGCTACCTAGCCTATATGAGCAGACAAAACCGAATTTGCAGCACAAGATTCTAATTGGGACCAATGCAGTTTCATTCGACAGCAGTTGTTACATGATTTAGTAGCTGATGCAATTAAGCCAAACACGCACCAAATTGAATTCACGGGTACCATTTGCATGGACTGGATTTTAAAATCTAACAATCATACTATTCCAAATGGTGTCCGCATCCTGTAACTACCAAACTCAGATGACCCCGTTCATCAACCAACACTGAAATTGCTGAAACTAGTCTGCAAGCAGGAATCTAGACATTCAATTGATCGACCAAACATAGTGCAGGATGAAAATGCAGGGAGTCGGATGGATGGAAGTTTTACCCGGATGCAGAGACGGCGGCCAATGTGCTGACGTAGGGGATGAAATCTGCGCAGTATCCGGTGCCTGGGGGGATGAACGTGATGGTGCGCGTGGTGCGCCCTTCGAGGTCCATGGCGACGACCATCTCGGCACTGGGGTCCCACATGACGACCTCGGCCTTACCCTGCGATCGAAGCAGCATGACGCCCTGGCGTCCCCAGAGGCAGCCTCCCTCGAAGTGTCCGCCCAGAGTCCAGGCGACGGCGCCGTCGGAGTTGCGGCGCGCGAAGTCGAGGCAGATGGATGACGACGGCGCTGACACGCTCGCCGATGCAGGTGGCGCAGAGCTTGCCCTCCATCTCGCCGAGCTCCCAGTTGGGCCACTGGAGCACCTCCATGGGCGCGGGGACGAGGTCCGCGCATCCCGAGACGGGCTCGTAGCAGAGGAAGAAGCCCATGGTGGTGCGCCAGAACGCGCACCCGAGTGCGCCGACCCCAGAGGACGACACGACGGTCTCGGCGGCGACGATCCCGGTGCCGACGGTCCAGCCCCACGTCCTCGACGAGAACGAATCGAAGGCGTAGATGCCGTCCCCGAGGTGGAACGCGACGACGACGTGGTAGTGGCGGTAGAATCGGCGGCCGTCGTCGGCGGCGGTGGCTGAGTTCTCCTCGTCCTCCTAGTCGTCGCGGTTGTCGAGGTCGAAGGTGATGACGACGGCGGGGTCCCCCTTGGCGAAGTGGTCGAGGTTGGGGCGGGGGAGGCGGGCGACCGTGAAGGTGAGCGGGTTGGCGACGTAGTAGACCCCGCGGGCGGCGCCGCGGAGGCAGACGAGGCCGCGGTTGGAGGCGAGCGCGGCGACGCCGGCGTCGCCGCTGATGAGGGCGGAGAAGGTGGGGTCCGGGACGAGCTGCTTGGCGCCGTGGTGGGCGTCGGCGGCGCCGGGGACGGGGTCGAAGGCGACGTAGCTGACGGAGCGGGCGAGCGTGTGGTGGAAGAGGCCCGCGAGCGGCTTGGGGAGGGGCGGGGAGGGGGGTGGGTAGGCGTCGTCGTCCTCGGCGTCCGAGAGCGCGTAGACGCCCTCGGCGTCGTCGGCGGCGGCGGTGGCGGCGATTGCGGCCGCGGCGGCGAGGATGGGGTTGGGGATGTCGGTGGTGTCGTCGTCGGAGTCGGAGTCGGTGGCGGAGCCCGAGGAGGGGGTGCCGCAGCCGGAGGAGAGCGCGAGGACGCGGTCGTCGTCGTCGGAGGAGGTGCAGGAGTCGAGGACGACCCAATCGTCGCTGCAGGATTCCTGGTCCGAGTCCATGGCGATCGGCGGCGCCGCTTGCTTGGGTTGCTACTTGCTAGGGTTTGGGCGATCGGCGGTGGTTGCGGGGGAAGGGGAGGGGAGGGGATCGGATCGGTTGGGTGCGGCGGAAGGCGGCGAGGGGTTTTAAATAGCACGGGAAGGGGGAATGGGGGAAAGGGGGAGGCGGAGGCGGCGGGGATCGTGGCCGGTTCGTTAGGGGCAGTTTGGAGAATGTTTGTTACCGCGGGCCCGCATGTCAGTGGGAGAGGAAGGGGGCCGCGTGGCCATTCTTTTCCTGAGCGAAGGAAAATGAAAATACTCGGGATATCACGCGATCTAGTTATCTGACAGGATCTTAATTGGAGATATCGGATCTCGGGGGATGACGTCACGGCCCCTGATCTGGAGGCTGCCGTCCGATTTGGCGTCCTTGCGCGCCTGCTGCCTCCGAGAGCACCGGCAAACATTTCCTTTTTTTCTTCTGTTTCTTCTTGTTTTTTTTAGGGCCCTTGGATCCCCGGCAGCAAACGTTTCAGACCAACGGATTGGGCTGGGCTGGGCAGGTAGCGTCGTCGTTGACTTGACCAACCCCGATGGATGGACTCCATGGGCATGGCTGATGGCTCGCCTTGCGCTAGCAGTCAAGTCAACGGTCACCAGCCAAGGCCTATGCTTTCTTGGCCGCTACGTAGTACGTCATAGCTAGAATGGGGATAAAATTTGTTTAAATAAATGCGTGCGTGCCAAGTTAAATAAACCGCGTTCGTTGTGTGTTGGGCTGCAACCTGCCGTTGTACACGTGTAACCAGGCACCGGTGCCGCATGCCCTTGCCGTCGAGAAAAAAAAGTAGAAACCAAAAACAAGATGCGAGTTTTACTAGCAGGAAAAAAAAATATATACGAGCTGGAAAGTAAAAGATCATGGCGCCTGACGTGGCATGCATGGTGGCTATAAAGCAGCAATGCATCGTTCGTTCCCCCTTTCCCCGCCGGCCTCCCCCCCTTTGTCAGGATGGATTGGTCCACTGTTTCACTCACAACCAAGGGAAAAGCCCCCCATCGATCCGACTGCCTTGTTTAGTTGGTCGAATTAGGGCCTGTTTGGCAACCAGCTGTTAAAGTTTAACACCCATCACATCGGATATTTGGATGCTAATTAAGAGTATTAAACATAGGCTAATTACAAAACTAATTGCACAGATGGAGTATAATTCGCGAGACGAATCTATTAAGCCTAATTAGTCCATGATTTGACAATGTGGTGCTACAGTAACCATTTGCTAATGATGGATTAATTAGGCTTAATAGATTCGTCTCGCGAATTAACACAGGGTTCTGCAATTAGTTTTATAATTAGCACATGTTTAGTTCTCCTAATTAGCATCCGAACATCCGATGTGACACTGTTAAAGTTTAACACCTCGTATCCAAACACCCCCTTAGAAGATGCAAAATTATTGTGCTAGCACTGTAGCACAATGTAGCGTTTCGTTTGTATTTGTGAATTATTGTCCAAATATTGACTAATTAGGCTCAAAAGATTCGTCTCACAAAGTACAACAAAACTGTGCGATTAGTTTTAATTTCATCTACATTTAATACTCCATGCATTTACCGCAAGTTTGATGTGATGAAAAATTTTCTTTTTGCATAATGTTAAAGTTGAAAGTTGGGAGTAACTAAACATGGCCCACATGGTTCATCCAACAGAGGAGAGAGGTCGACAGGAATGGATCGCTGTGCCGAGATCTAGAGAGAGACAGATCGAGTACGAGATGCGGGGGTGGAGACGTGGGAGTGGTGGAGCGCGGCGTACGGGCGGCAGCCAACTGCTAGCCGTGGCTCATCATGGCGTGGCTACTGCTGGTACGGGGCCCGCTCGCTGTCGGGGACCATCCGCCTCGGCTGAAAACCACGGAAGCCGTGGGGCACCTCTGCTTGCGTGCCTGCTGCTGCGGTTGGGGGACGGTCGGGGTTTGCCGACGGGGCTGGGGCAGCTGGCTCCTGCTCCTCCTGCTGCTCCTTCACCGGACCCGGAGCCGAACGCAGCGCGGCCTCGCCGGCACGGTGGGTGAGGACTGAGGCGGCGCCGGCGTCGGCCGTCGGGCGCCTCGCTCGCTAGATCGATCGCACGCCGGCCCTGTCCGGCAGGCCAGCCAGCAGCCACGGTCTCGACCTCTTGATCACCGGTCAGATCGATCTGTCGTTCTCTCTCTCGGCTCTCGCTCTGCCCCGCCACTCCGGCTGTTCCGATCCATTCATTGGCGCCGTACTGGTACTGGGCGACGCTGCTGCCGGAGGATGTGGAGCAGGCCAAGAATGAGAAAAAAAAGGGATCTGCCACTGTCGCTCCCCGCGCTGCAGCAACAGCCGTCACTCCGCACCTCAGGCTGCTGAAGAAACTACAACGTCGTATGCGTGCTTTTTTTCTACATGATTCCACGCAAATAATGTGAAAAAGTTAGCTTTTGGACCGTAATCCAACTTATTCAATCCTGATGGAGGGAAACAAAACGGGACCTAAGAGCCAAGGATATCCAAGCTTGCGGGCGCTGGCTACCACTTGGTGTTCCATAGTTTGGAACAATTGGATTTGTTTTTTGGTTTGGACAGGACTGCTTGCAAAAAGAATGATAGTTGATCACATTGATGTAACATAAAATGCAAAATGTTTTTGTTGGTACCATGAACAGGAACAGCAGCAAATGTTGCATGAGCATGATGCCTGGGGGGTGTTTGTTTCACATGGGCTAAACTTCAGCCTCCATCACATCGGATGTTTGATACTAATTAGAAGTATAGGCTAATTACAAAACTAATTGCACGGATGGAGGCTAATTCACGAGATGAATATATTAAACCTAATTCATCCATGATTTAAAAATGTGGTGCTAATGTAACCATTTGCTAATGATGGATTAATTAGACTTAATAGATTCATCTTGCGAATTAGTCCAAGGCTTCTGCAATTAGTTTTATAATTAGCTCATATTTAATCTTCTTAATTAGCATCCGAACATTTGATGTGATAAGAATTACTATCAAACACGCCCTCAGAATCCTGCAGCAGCTAATTTACCTTTACCGTGAGTCCGTGAGACTGCCAGTCCTTGGGACAGGTCAGCACGAAGTTCCCCAGTAGGCCGTGCTGGGCTGTTTGCTGCGGCGAGTCCGGCCTACGAAGCAGCAGCACAGACAGCATCCATCATGTTGTTGGGTCAAATCGAGGCCCATCATATGATGTCCTCCTGCTCTATCTAGTAGGCCCAAAACAAAGAGCAAGCTGCTGCCATCATTGCTCTGTCGTCCTCCCACCACCTCTGCAGCGAGCGATTCAGGTTCTGCCAGTTTGCCGGATGAAGTTCCAACAAGTTGAAATGCTTGCCCATATGTGACGCAGCTCAAGGTCCCTGATCCAATTGTTCCTTTCCAACAAAGTGCTGCACTGTGACGGTCGAAGCGCTCGAAGTCAGGATGGTCATTGTGGTAGCGCCCGCGTGAGCGCCTGACCTCACGGCCATCAGAGCGCCTGTCGCCCCTGTAGTTGCCATCATCTGCACGGTCCCAGTGTGAATCTGGGAAGGCCTCCACCGCTGGTGCTGGCGCCGGTTCACCATCAAGAACGCCCAGGTGCCCAGGGGGGAGACGACGCTTGGCGGGTGAGAACACGCCATGCTCATCCACTGTGGCCATGGTGTAGTCGTGTATTTCCTCCAGGTGAAGTAGCACTGGGTACTGGCGCCCCTGCTGCCAGTGCTCCGCTGGTGTTTCTCTCACCATCACTGACGAAAGCGTCGGATCTTTAGCTCTGCTTGCGATGATGAGCCAAACTCTCTTTGGAATCAGGCACGGATTGGCAGTCCATGCCCAGAGGTGGATCACCTTTGTCTCCGCCGGAAAGATGAGGTCGGTCTCGACCTTCTCCAGCGAGCAACGCCTCCCAATTACGCGCTTGACGATGTCCGCATCCCACGCCTGCCTGGGCACTCCGTCAAGCCAGAGCTTGACACGAAAGAGCATGGAGATGCCCTTGGCCGTGCGTGCGCAAGCTCCGCCACTTGACGAAGCGGATGTCGATGCCATGTCTCTTCACGAAGCCCAGGTTGGTTGCCCGCTCGCAGTCGTGTCGGTGCTTGAATCTGGTAAGGAAGGTGTTAGCAAAAAAAAGTGGCAGCAATGCTGACTAGGCTGGATCAGCCGGTCAGATCGGTCTTTATGGACAGTCCGAGGAGTCGGAGCAGTTTTGCTGGCGCGGTTGGGTGGTCGCTGGCGTGGTCGGCTCAGTCGAAGGGGTCCTAGGCGGGCCCGGTGCAATCCTTGGCGTAGGCGCGTACGTCATCGAAGTCCCGGGTGGGAACGCATCCGCGTGTGCTACGGCCCCCCACGCGTCAAACCAGGAGTCCGAGACGAATCTTAGAGTCTTGACCGAATTGGAGTTGAAACGGGACTTTCTTACGAGAAAAGACCTCTCACCCTATAAATATAAAGGTTCTTGACTGATTGAGGGGCACCACCCAATCAACAGACATATCTTTTACATTTTTTTATCTCCAAACCTTAGCTTTTCCAACCCCTTTGCTTTTCTCCTTCATCTCGACAACGGTTGAGAACGTTCTGAGTAGCCTGCTGATCTCAGAGCAACCTTAGGTTCACTATCTCTGACGGGATCCCTCCCGAGATGGTGGACGTAGGTTTTCGCGGTGCTCTTACGAGGACCGGCCTGACCGGCTAGGTGCAGAAGTCCTGACGAGTTGATCTTCTAATCTACATGTGAATTAGTGCACATGTAGAAGGACTATTTCTGGTACTTTTGGTGTGCCCGGCGGCGATCCTGGGTGATGCTTGGTGACGACAGCGCAGCCGGAACTCGTCGCGGAAGACTTCCTCGATCTCCCTGCTGGTGCCCGTGGCCGGCGGGGCGCTGATAGCCCAAGAGATAGCCCAGTCATGGAGGCTGGCATCGATGGCATACGAGATGCAGTGGTCTTTTCGGTTACCTCAATTACGTGGCACCTAGATGCATTTAGATGATGGTGATTGCATGGATCAAATCTTTGCCGGGTTAAGCACGGCTCCGATGCATGTGCCACCGTCCAAATCGTAACATCCTTCTTGTAGTGATGCACACGTACACAACCACACATGCACGGCAGATACGCCCGATGCAATGCAAGAGGTCGCTTGGAAACTAAGCATACTCACTGCTCACTGACTGACACCTGGCCCCTAACTATGCTGCGCATCATCATATCACTGCCCGTGTCAGTTGGTAGCAAAATGACCATAATTGTATACTAAGGTTGCTTGACTACTAATCCTGCTGGCTGCTTCTGTTTAGTTTATTAGTTTTTGTTTAGGCGATGCTGCATGTGGTTGTGTTTGTGCTATTATCCTGAGCGAGGGGGAGCGAGTCAGTGTGCTTGTGTCATCATGTGTGGGTGCAGGAACAAAGAAATTGAAGATACATGAAGCATTATTAGCAGGTGTTGCTGACTGACAGTGTCTAATGATGATTTGATAATCTCTGGGACAGTACTACTGATAAGTAGCATTATTGAGCAGCTAGGTGGGGCCAGGTGTGTCGGTGAGTGGGGCTGGTCGGTCCAACCAGGAGCGCATGCACCTTACTGTTATGCATGAAAAAGTTTCCTAACCCCATGCATCACGGCAATGAACGTACGCCTGCGGCCTGCCGCCAATAGTGCCTCTTCTTCATCGTCCAATCCAGAGCTCTCTTGTGCTTGGACATTGTACGTGCTGCACAATTGAACTAGACAGGAATGGTAGAAGGAATTGTACGTGCTGCCAACCATGCATGATCGGATCCTAACATGAGTGAAAAATATGATTAGTGACTGTCAACGCCTCGAACGGTGGGTGTGGTAAAAGAAGAAGAGGGGGCTAGTGGAGGTAACTGTAGCCTGTAGGTACCTACCATCCGCGCCACGTGTTTGACCCTTCCCTTGTCTCCTTGTGCTGAACGCAGCCTGCAGCGTGTTTGCTCTGTTCCGGTGCATCTCTTTTCTCTGCAGCCCAACCGTCTCCACGCTCCACTCCACGCCACGGAAGGAAAGAATCTTACCCATACTGTTGTCACGTGTATTCATTCATTCATCTTCTCGAATGGAGCTGTTCAATTATATATGCAAGTGTTTTGGAGCCAACTGCAAGCAAGTGATTCTTTTCTTTTTTTTTTCGTTTTTGTTTCCATGCATGCTTGCATCGCACTAATGGTTCGGAACCTCCTCCTCTAGTACCAATTGTGCAACTGGTACTAGCAATCCGGTACTAGAGGGGGACCTCTTTAGCACCGGTTGAAATAACCAATACTAGAGGGTATTAATTTTTTTTAAAAAAAATCCGCCACCAGCCCCGCCCGGCCCTGCCCCCCTCCGCCATCGCCCCGCCGCATCCCTCCTGCGTTGTCGCCGCTGCCCCGGCCCACTGCCGCCACCTCACCTCACCCCGCCGCTGCTCCTCACTGCCGGTGAGGGGCGAGCGGAGGGGGGAGGGAAGGGGAGGCAAGAGGAGTGAAGGGAGAGAGATAGAGGAGGGAGAACGCGTGGGAGAGAGAGTGAGAGAGCGTGGAGGGAGGGGCCGGGCGACGGGATAAGATAAGAACGCCGCACGGAGGAGCAGCGTGGGGGAGGGGGGATTTAGTACCGGGTGGGACTTCCACCCGGTACTAAAGGGGATCACGGAGGCCCCTAGGGGGCTATCCGTTAGACTCAGTACTAAAGCTAACATGTACCGGATCAAAAAGTGACCGTACTAACCTTCCGGATGAGAGGTGTTTTTTCTAGTAGTGCGAGTTATGTTATGGTTCCTAATCAGTAATCTGTAGTGCTCTCACTTTTCTAAGTGCATGTCTTTATCTAGATTACTGATTAGTTAAAAATTTAGAATTTGAGATCTAGAAAAATTAAAACAATCTAGTATAAACTTAGAAAATCTATAATTTGAAACGAAGGGACCGACGGAGTATCCGTAACGATGTTGCTGCATTGACAGACACAATGCAACGTGCACGTGCAAAGCACTTGTTTTTGGAGCAGCCGACACGACGCACAATACGCATCATCAGAAGAGAAACCAACATTACGCATGCGTGTTATAATGTCAGTGCCATCTAAAAAATTTGTCAGTAGAGTGCGGCATTATTATGAGTAAAGTACACTGCAGCATCTATGGACCGGCCGTTTCGTCGTGGCCTCACGGAATGACAAGGGCAGGGTCCTGCAATCGATCAGTTGGAGAATCTCCATCGCTCACGTCGCTAGCGATGAGATGCATATGGTGATAAGATTGAGGCAGGCGGCGGTTGGGCCCCCCAAAGCCTCAAGCTCAACTTTTCTTCTGTGTGGTTTTGGAATTCCGAGCTCATTTCCGAGAGTGACCCTTACATTCTCATTGCAATTCATAGGAAGATTACATCGATCAAATGCTTGCTGGTTTATGCACGCCATTGACAAAATGCACACGTACTCATGACTAATGGCAGAGATCTAGCGGCGGATCGGGAGAGACAGGGACCTGGCGAATCACTAGCTGCTGACGGTATGACGGGAGCAACAGCTTCAGGGACAGCCTGCAAACCAACCTGGCCTGCCAAAGTGCCAATGCCATGAACAGTGCAACGTACGAGCCAATAAAAAGCAACCAGTACTAACTTCTTGTTTATTACAGGGCAGACAGTGTTTTACAGGTGTGGCAGTGCTTAATGATTCCATAATCTTTGGTACGGTACTGTACTAGTAGACTCCTTATGATTCCTTGCACACTGTTAATCCTTCTCCTTCTTCCTCCTCTGGAGCATGAGAGGGAGATGATGATGGTGATGACCGACGAGGTTGAGACGAAGAGCAGGTGGTTGTGCCGTCGCTACCGCTGCCTGTGTCAGCAACCCACCGAGTCGGCCGCCTCAGCGCTGCAACGGTGTGCACCGTGGCAGCCGCGCCGCGACGCCCCGTCCCGTCCCGTTGCCATGGCTCTCTGTCACTGACACGTGGGCCTCCCGATCAATCAATCAGCCCACCGGCCACCGCCCAGGCCCCAAGGCCAGCTGCTTCTGCAGGCAGCCACCCACTTCAACCCGGCCCACTAGCAGGCCTCCCTGCGGTCTGCGAGGAGGAATAATTACGACGGGCGCTTGCTTTAACGCCACTCCTCTCGAACGGTAGGAGGGAGCCTGGGAGGAATAAATTCTTCGCCCCCTGCCGCAGGAAAGGCACCTCTCCTACCTGTCTCCTCCCCCTCACCTCACCGCCGCCGGAAAAGCTCCCATCTTTGTCCCCATTTGCGACGCCCGCACCTCCTCCTCCTCACCGAGGCCACCCGGCCCGGCGGCGGTCAGGCCCTCTCCCTTCCATCCATCCATCCATCCATCCATCCATCCATCGACGTGACTCCCTCCCCGGTCATCAGACGAGGTGATTTCCCCTCCCCCCGGTCTTCTCCCCACTCCCCTGTTTCGCGCGCGAGGTTCTAAATCCGGCTTCACTCACTCCTCCTGCCCCCGGGGGGAGCCGATTGCCTCGCACTTCTCCTCGCCCCGCGTTTTTTCCTTTCACCCTACCGTCTTTTCTCAGGAAAATCGTTTATTTTTTTTCCTTGGTTCAAGAGCAGCAGCAGCCGCGAGGGCGTTTCTCTTGACGCCGGTGATTTTTTCCTGCCCTTAATTTGGACCCAAATTTCGCCTTCTTCTTGGGCGTTTCATAGATCTGTTCGCGGGGAGTTTTTGGGCGAAATTGCCGGCAGATGCGCCCGCGCGTAATGTCTCCTTCTATTTTTCTTTTCCTTTTTCTTTTTCGATTACTTTCGCTGAATTTTGTTCGTTGATTTTAGGAGTTCCAGTCGATTCACCTGCTGCAGCTTTTGTCGTGTGCAACTCCTCAAAATTCACCCCTTGTCCTTTCTTTCTCGCAGAAGAACAGGACCTCGTGGTGGTGAATTCCCCCCCTTACGAGTGCTTACCGAGCCGGTCACGTATGAGGAACTGGAGGATCGGGGAGAGCTCCAGCGTCTGGGTCAATTTGGTCGCCGTCCCGGCCAATTTCGCCATCGCTGCTCTGGAATTCGCGCTCTGGAGCTCCGTCTGGTGCTTCCTGGCCGTTTCCTCCATCAATTTCTGACCCGAAATCCCGGAGCGCCCAATCTGTGCTGTGGGGTTGTCACTGCACTAGTAGGTAGGCCACTGGTGCTGGCCCGGGAGTAGTTGCGGCAAAAAGGAACAGGCCACCTTCGCGGGGCTGGGATTAGGTGAGGTCCTCAGCTCAAAAGGGCTCGTTTGGTGGGAACTTTTGCTTCCTTGCTGTCTGCTTGTGCCCTTACTGATGGAGATTGCTGCTGGAATTGGGGTTGGAAGGACATTCTGATTCAATTGGTTGCGGGGATTTCGTCATTCATTGTTTGAGGATGGAGGAGAGGATACCTGAGGCAGGTGCTGGCAATTCGAGGGGGGAAGATGACTTCAGGAGCTGCTGTGGGGATGAGGAGGAGTGGGAGGACACCGAGGAGTCCTTCACGGCCGGTGTCACAAAGGGGGAGCTCGATGAGACCTCAGTGCGCCTGTTCTTCAAGGGCGTGTCAAGCCCTGAGGCAGAGGGGAAGAAATTGTCTGGGATTGGAGTGGTGATGGAGAGGTCGCCAGGAGTGCCTGTTCTCAAGGTGCAGAAGAAGCTGGATTTCTATGTGGAGGAGCTGGTGGCTGAGCACTTGGCACTCATGGATGGCCTGCTGGTGGCGCTGCAGAATGGGATAAGGAAGATCTTCGCCTTCACCAACTCAGAGAAGCTATACTTTCAGGTAAGAAGAGCCTTTTGTCTTCTCATAATTGATTGCTTGCGCAGAATTGGTGAAGTGTGCATCTAGTTCAGTCAGCTCATTGAAGTATTGCTTGCTGCAATAAGACGATTTTTTTTGCATACTGTGCTTTATATTTGGAGATTTCATAGGCTTGACTGGGACTCTTAATGTCTTAGATACGTTATTTAAAAAAAAACTAATACACAGATTCTAAATCTGCATTGTTACGTTGTGAGTGGTTGCAAATCAATCCCTCATCAGCTTCGAAGTGCATCTACTTTCAGTCAGCTCGTTGAAGTATTACTTGCTGCAATAGGACTTCGCATAGTGTGCTTTATGTTTGGAGATTTCATAGGCCTGATGCCTGTAAACATGCTCTTCAAAACGAGCACACAGATTCTAAATTTGCATTGATAAGTGGTGAGTGGGTGCAAATCAATCTTTCTTCAGCTTTGAAAGTGCATAATTTTATATATACGAATGAATTATGCATATAGTAATTGTCTATGTTGCTGTTGTTTCTGGAGCTATTGGCTGACCCCAAATTAGTTATTTAACCAATTCAATCAGGCATAGGCTCATAGGATATAGTCATGCTGTTGGCAAGTCCAATGGCTAATCGGCTATGTGTACAAATGCTACTGGTTGAGCACTTTTGTATTAAAACTTTACACTCAAGAACACATTGACTTGAATTGAGATGATTAAAATGCTTGAATGGTGGTGAATATGCAAGGACTCGCAGCTGTATGCTCCACGTGCTTCTAATTTTGCTGCTGCTTACGCTTTTGAACATTTAACTGTATGTATTTTGCGGTTTTATACGCTTTTCATTAAAATTTGGTCCCCTTACCTAAAGAGTACTCACTAACCGTCATGCAATTTCAGTTCAGTTGCCTTTCCCTTGTGTACGTGCATCAAATTGACATCTGTGCATCTTTTGATAACTGGGCATGTCTTTTTATTGGCTTTTGTTCTGACAGATAGCAGAAGCTGAAATTCTTGAAGACCAGCTTTTGGTAGCTTTAGGCCACAGGATTCTTGAACTAGTTGATAAGCTGGAAGACTTTGATTTGATATTGCTTCCTAGCTTTGAACTTGAGAGGCCCTTGCAGTTGGCCAAAGAAGCGATAGGCATCAGGTATCTTTCTCCCTATGAGGTTGGCACCTGCCCGATCTGCTGTGAGGAAAAACTAGGTTCTCAGATGATCAAGACAGGTTGTTCACACACATTTTGCTATAATTGCCTGGCTGCATATGTTGAAGAGAAGCTGCTGACCTCAAAGCGGCCTATAAGGTGTCCGCAATTAAGGTGTAAATATCTAATTTCAGCTAGTGAGTGTAAGTCATTCCTTCCAGTTAGTAGCTATGATTCCCTGGAGAGAGCATTCGCAGAAGCTGGCACCTCAGACATGGAGAGATTTTATTGTCCCTTTCCAAACTGTTCAGTGTTATTAGACCTTAGTCAGCACTTTTCTCGGGCAAGTTCATCAAGTCAGTCAGATCTCAGTTGTGTTGAGTGCCCAGAATGCCATAGAGATATCTGTATCAACTGTGGAGTGCCATGGCACATCATGATGGGCTGTGATGAGTACCAGAGCTTGCCTGTCGAGGAAAGAGATGCTGGAGACCTATCTTTGCATCGGCTTGCTCAAAACAATAGGTGGAGGCGTTGTCAGAGATGTCGACGAATGATTGAACTAACACAAGGCTGCTTCCATATGACTTGCTGGTATGATCTCCATGTTTGCCTTTTACATATTTGCCAGATATTAGAAGACGATAATCTTCACATGTCCTCTTATGTCTGATGCATGGAATGTCTAGAGAAAACTAGACAATTTTATGCATAGAACTGAGCTATACTGTTGTTTAAATCAGTAAGCAGTACTTATTTCCTGGTTTCCTTGGTTTTGTCAAAAGTATCCAATACCTGAACCGAGGTCAGGTTGTCCAAATGCTACTGGTTACGACCCATAAAGAAACGATGATTACGTCTAGTGTACTGTAAGCATTCATAGTTTAGCTAAGAATCCAATATTGGAAGTTTTCCAAAATTAATAGAAATGTGGTAGCTGCTAGTTGTAGAAATGTGAAAGCATGGTTGCTTGTCTTGAAAAGGTTTGTATTTAATTCAGATTGCCACTTGGTCTTGCATGATTCTGGTTCCCAAAACAATACTGCATATTTGTTGCATGACAAAAATGATGTCATACAAAACTTGTAGCATAAACAACACTGCATATTTTGTGTTGCCGCTTTTAAGTAGTGAAGCATGTTTTGTGTTGCCGTCACACATGACCGTTGCCCCAAAAATGAATGCACTAAAGATGGTTGATTCAAAAATACATGTGCTATTTTTTTTTATCTAGGTACTAAAGGTCACTTTGTCACTTGTGCAGGTGTGGGCATGAGTTCTGCTACTCCTGTGGCGCTGACTTTGCTAGCGGTGTACAAACATGCCAATGTGTGTTCTGGGACGATGAAGCCATTGAGCCATCCTCCGCAGCACGATCCAGCCAAGCAGCATCCGAGATCTGGGCGTGGGACACATTCGACTGCATGCCAACCGCCGCCGTCGAGGGGTACTCGGAGCAGGAGCGTGCGCAGCTGGCACTCATACAGAGGTTCCTAGCGGGTGGCTTCAGCCTGGGAGACAACCCCTGCCAATCGCCACCCCGCTGCGCCGACTCGTATATTGTTGACACCATGAAGGACCTCCATCAGCTGCCATGGCTCGAGCGATTTGTCTCGGTGATCAGCGACAGCTACAACGATGACTACATCCAGTGAACAAAAAAAAAGGTTATAGATAGCAGTAAAGAAATGGCACATACCGAGTTTTATTCAGAATAATATGTTTCCATGTCCCTGATTGATAATTGACAGAAGGGAAGTGTTATGCTTCCATACACTGATGCTGTTTTACCCCTGCATTACCTACTTTGGTTTCTGGTGCACATCAGCAAAAGAGTTCTCCAGTTGTAACTCTGCAGGTTTAGATTCTGCTATTTTTTTTTTCAAGTGAGCCACATATATTTGCGAGGTTCCTGGAATTATCTGTGTTGAATTGAATCAGCAACATGAGCAAGTGCCCAGTTGATGCCTGTTGCACTTTCAAATAAGTCGCATAAATTATTTGTCTTCTGTTGAGGATTGGTTTTATGTTGGTAAACTGGGGCGGACACAATATAGACACTGCGCCAGGTGATGTCAATCCAGGACACATTATACGTTTGCACCAGAGAGCACGAATTTGATATCTCCTGTGTCCACTTGGAACTTTCTCATGATATTGGAACAAATGTAAGAAGTTTTTGTTCCAGTTAATATTCTCTAACAGGCAAACTTTAAGAATGATGGGATCCTAACAGATATGCATGAAAACTTAAGATAGAATGAGCATTAAAATATCATGGTTTATATCATTGTAATAAGGATTTAGATATGACATTCTAGGAAATTTGAAAGAAAGATGATTACATTGGTGAAGAAGACGCAGGGTTGGAAATTTGGCATGCAAGGACCATCACAGATGTTGAAAAATAGCGGGACATTATTCACCACCACAAGATTCAGATGGTTTTAGCTGCAGCAAGAAGAAAACAAACTGTGGTCAGTGCACTTGAAAGGCCACACAAGATCTTGCAATTGAAGGAAATGAAAATCGATTCACATATTTACTTAGTCTGAAATAAAAAAGATCGTTAAGAAAATGGAATTATCAAATGCAATTTCAGGTATGTCACTATCAATAATGACAGGTTAGCAAGCACGCTGAACAAGAAAGAGAAACTACTAACCATTTAAGAACAATCATAGGTGACTTCTCGGGGAGCAAGTCATCTAGCAAAGGCTCAAGACTACGGTGCTGCAATGAAGTTAAATTTAGTAAGGTATACAGCAGATTTTGCAGCTGAAAGAAAAGGAAATATAGGTCTAAGTAGATTATTTTATAATAACACAACCCCATCAGCGATACTTTGCCGAATCCTTCGCTGTAAGAGGCCTTAACTTGATTCTGTGCGGATATACTCCCTCCATCCTAAAATACAAGGCATCCTAGAGATTTTATGAAATATTAGTAGGAGTAGCAAAAGACACACGTACCCCTAAATTAATAGCAGTTGCAGATAACTAGAAATTTATTTTTAGTAATAATCCACAAATCAGCCACCCTTATCTTATCAATTTCAGGAAGAATTAAATGAGCAATTCTCCAAATGTGGACAAATTTTAAACGCTCAAATGCCTTATATTATAGGACGGAGGAAGTATCTTCTGAATAGAACCTGGAGATCAAAAAGAGTAAGTTTGAGTCAATAAGAGTGACAAGCATTTAAAACAATGGTTAAAAAACCCTTGCAAAGAGTATAATAACTCTCCAGGCCATGAATCGTTCTGCTGTCTTCAGATAATATATACAATCATTAGGTATGTGATGATATTTAATATCATGATTTTAGGTTAGAAAAAATTATTTGCACAATTTCCAGCTTCAGATTGATACTGACAGGGGAACAAATAATGATGTCATATATACTGATCATTGTTGACGAAAACTTCCCCCTTTCAAGTGCCTTGTCCTTGAAACAATCTAGGTTGAAGATATGTACAAAACAACGGAGCAAATGGGGTGTGTGGGGGCGGGCGGTTAGTAATTTTGCATAAGCACACAAGTATACTTGGTATAAATATAATATAATCATAGTAGCACTGATGATTCTGTTTAGGTATAAACATTATAGAGTAGAAGTGACGCTATAAAAAACATTCATTCCCATGTTCCTCGTCAAAATAACAATAATGGGACCACACTTCTATCCTGATCAAACTAAGGCCCTGTTTGGAAGTATTATATTATTAATCACCTGTAAGTGCATTATTGTATTATTAATCACCTGTAAGTGCATTCCGCCTGTGATTTGCTGTGCATAAG
This sequence comes from Setaria italica, assembly GCF_000263155.2. Lineage (NCBI taxonomy): Eukaryota > Viridiplantae > Streptophyta > Magnoliopsida > Poales > Poaceae > Setaria > Setaria italica. Next base: position 50,094,067 of record NC_028452.1, on the reverse strand, counting down.
GAGTCAAGGATACATATGTATAATTTTTCACCGGCAGGTTTTGCTGTTTGGTAAGGGAAAAAACAGCCATGCAAATATGTTGAATACCCATTATTCCAGTAGCGTTGCAATTGGTCTTGGTTTTGCAATTGTTCTGAATTTGCAAACATCTTCGGTCCTTGGAATTCTCATCACATATTTAGGTTTAAGAAGGAAAACCGCAATCGTAGTCATTAGTTAGAATGACCATCATAACAAATATCAGGGCTCAAATGGAGGTTTCAGAAAATTCAGATCCAAATCTATGGGCCTAACTCACCCATCTCAGCAAGAACGTTTCGGGATGGATTGATAGCTCTTAGCCACACCGAATTTAAGGGAAGAAACTCTAGCTAGAGCATGGGAAATCAATCGATCCAAATGAAGGTCGTGCTTTCCATTACCAGCATCGAGAAGGGGGAACGCTAGCACAACAGAAGGAGAGCACGGGGACGAGGACGCGAGGGCGGCTGCGAAAACACTTGTAGTTATGCTAAATGGATCTATGCTTTGCCAAATCTATTCCATTTCCATCTGGTTGTAACTGTGTCACTGTGATTATTGTTCTCTCCAAATGCTTCTACTTCATATCATCTATAACAACTTAGTACTGCTTCTCTCACACTTCTACTTCATATCATCTATATCTCTCACACTTCTACTTCATATCATCTATAACAACTCAATACTGCTTCTCTCACAATTCAGACTTACAGAGCACAGACAGTTGAATGGAAGATAAATATCAACAGTTTCAATGAATGCAAAAATGAGATTAGCATTCATTTGGCCAATCACTAAAGTTTTGGCAACTCTATGCCCGAGTGCCTCTGAATCAAAAACATACGAAAGGTCTTAGATCTCAGTTACATAGTTAAACTACACCCGTGCCATCACTAAATTCAATAGAGGGTACCAACTGAATTCAGATTTTAGAATAGCAAAAAACCATATTCACAACAGTGCCACAGGCATCATAGCATTCAACGCACATAGCTCAATAGAAATAAGGTCCAAACCGCACACCTCATCATCAATAAGGTCTTACCGCACAAACACATCATTCTAATCATCATTCATCCTAAAAGTAGGTTTCCCAACAGAAGTTCATCCCACATACAAGTTTCGCATTACAGACATAAGAACCTAACGCAACAATCAATATTGGCGATAACCGGTGAACCACTCCTTCCCAATCGAAGACATGCCCTTGTAGTTGTGCTCCAACCTGTTACCACTAGCACCCCCCTCTGATGCAAGTAACACGCTCAGACGTTGTCAGTCTTTGAGCAGCCACACGGCGCCTCTCTTGGAGTCACCATATGTTCAATCTCTAACTGGTTCTTCCTCTCCTCAGCTCTATTCTTGCTCGCTTGTAGAATAGAAAGACTTTTGCAACATATGTCGCCAACCGTGCCTGTCTTATTGCCAATGGGCTCAGTATTGTCGGTGTCCTGCTTGCTGTAAACACCATGGCATACTTCTATCTCTACCCCATGCAGGCCCGAGCAAAAGTTGATGCTTTCATCAAGGCTCTGAGCGACACTGTAGCATACTTCTATCTCTACCCCATACAGGCCCGAGCAAAAGTCGATGCTTTTATCAAGGCTCTGAGTGACAGCGCATGGTATTCGTGTAGTTGGGGTTACATGGGAGAGATTTGGTGGCCAAGTAGCCAAAAAAACGAGCGAAGGAGGAGAACTAGCTGTTGATCGAAAATATGGTGAGGATGACACAGGAGAGGCACTGTGTGACTGCTCGAAGACTGATACCGTCGGAACATCTGAAGTATGGACTTGTTGCAGGCAACTACATCAGGTGGGAGCACAACTACAACGGCCTGCCACCTATTGGGAAGGTCTGTCTTCTATCGGGGAGAAGGAGGCGTCGGTGGGGTAGATGATCTGGCGCAAATTTCGGGAGGACGACAGACAGACATTTTGCAAAAAAACCCCCTCGGATTTACTCTATTCCTTTTTCGGATCCAGCGAGGCCCCTCGTGCACAGCAATACGTCCGTTTCTTTTACATACACGACCCTGTACTCCAAAATATTCCAATGCCGAGAAGACGAAATTCGTGGACATTTTGCGGAAAGTCGCCCGCCTACCATTTTCTGGGGAAACCCCCCGCCGCGCCGACGCGAGACGCGCTCCCACCCACCCCTGAGGCCCCGCCCAATTCCCCTCGCTCGTCCTCCGCTGCTCGCTCCCAGCGTCGTCGCCGCCGCCTCCGGTGCCGCGCCACCCGTCTCTGCTGCCGTTCTCTCCTTCCACTCCTCCCGCTCCCGACGCTGCGCCGCCAAAGCAGCCCCCTTTCCCTCTCCCGTTTTTCTCCTCACCAAAAGCAGGAGCAGCGGCGGCGCCGCCGCAGCATCTGAAGGCGGCGATCTCGACCTCCGCGGCAGGGGCAGAGCAGCACGAGGACGTGGAGCACGGGGCCGAGGTGGAGTGCAGGCCCTTCCCTCGAGCAGAAAACGATAATTGAACTGAAATCCTTTTGTAATCATGAAGCAGAAGATCACAGGAATCTCATGACCCAGTAGCACCAAAAGTTACACAATATAGTTTCAGATTTTGGGTTGCTCATGAAATCAAGACAGAAAAAGGGTGCAAACATCCAGTTGCTCTAGCTTCGCTATATCATACGTTCTTACTGATCCATATCTGATGACTCATTTACTATAAATGCACCCTCAAAGGATAATTACATATGCAGTTGGAAACTTGCACTGCATCTTTCCAGAGCTCAGAGTAGAGTTTCCTTAACAATACAATGGATACACATTATATAGAAACAGATTGATACGCATCAATACAGAATCAAAGTTAGTGCAAAGCTTAGCAGTCATGGCAGATACGGAAGGATGATGTCGTTCAGCGATCGAGTCCAAAATCAGCAGGGTTGGGCTCCACTCCAAATTAACCACCACAAACTCAAATCAACGTTGCTCCCTACCCTCTCTCGGCTCGAATTGATGCTGCAGCCTGCAATCTGCCGCGAATTATGGAGGTTTTCGATTTGTTGGAGAAGAAGAGGTAGAAATCCACAGAGACAAGGGTCGCGAGCAAGAGAATCTGGGAACACCAACGAACAACTCGTCTTGTGTAGAAGAAATAGTATCTATTAATACTGGCTTCACCTGTAGTAAAGCACCAACATATTTGCTAATAAATAAACGTAAATTTGACATTGTGCAACCAGAATAAGTGAATCAAACGAATCTGTCTAGACCTTGTTTTTCACTAGTCCCAGAAATACACAAGCATGATCATGTGCTGTAGACACAGGTGAATCTCTGCAGTAAAAATCTAGTATTCACATTTACAGGGAACATGGCAATGAACAAGCAGAAAGGGCACAGGAATGTAGCAGCTGGGATCGACAGCTATTTCACAAGATTTGGTGGCATTCTCCGTAGTTGCATACGTACTCCCCTTGGAACTACACTCTACCTTGTGCTTCACGCGCAGCACGAGGAAGAGCTCACCGTCCTCTCAGGTGGTCTCTGGTTGAGGACCATTCCACCCTGTGGGTTCTGAACCTGTTGTCCTTGAAGCAATTTCTTCGCTGAAATAAAAAAAGTTGAGACATCAATGGTAGCAACAGCAGGTAAATGATACAAATGTAAAGAAAACCCTAAAAATACATTTTCTAGTTCACAGCCGAACAACTAGCCTATCTGTGTGTTTCAAATGTTACTCACCAATCTCGTAAAACACATCGTTCACATTGATTGCCGTTTTTGCAGACGTTTCCATGAAGAAGAGGCCATTCTCCTGAGCATACGCCTTTGCTTCCTGTAGCATAGGATCATGTTACTAAGGGAAAATGTAATGTAGTTTGATTTGATAGACATCATCACTAACAAATAAGATGACATAAGTAAAAAAAGAAAAAGAACGAACACTGCTGCTCCCATTCCCCAACATTGCCATGCTCCCAGGGTCCTAGCTTAGTTTGGCATCAAACTGGATGCAGATCAGCCTGTCTCTATTTCTATGTACCTTGTGCGGTCAATAACTCCGGTACTAGAAGATAGCCAAAACTTCCTATCCTAACAAGGCTGTATCAGAATCAGCAGCCAAACTCAACACACTCTGTTGTGTACATAGTTTTGACTAATAAACAGTAATGAATGCAAAGCATGAGAAATCTCTGAAGAATAAAGATGATGGCAACTACTAAAACAAATGCAGCAGCACATGAATATTTGTTAAACATGTAACTTAGGAAGCACAGTAACATACTTCTGCTGGCACCTGCCTCTCATCTAACAAATCAGCCTTGTTCCCGGCAAGAGCCATTATTGTATTCGGGTTTCCTGCATTAAAACAAAAGGGGATAAATGAGAACAAATACTTGTACACCAGCCCACTTGTTCACATAATACATCCACAGATAATTCTTCCCAATAAATTCCTATCATACTCGCTGAATCGATTTCTTATACAGCTGTGCAACAGGACAAATGGTCCATAAGATCTAAATATCAATATCTTTCTTTTGACGCAAACTCCACCATACAAGTGCAGATTTCTATATGTAGAACACAGAGAAAAAGTCTAAAGGAGTATTGTGTTACCTTGTGCTTGAAGTTCTTGAACCCATTTCTTTGCACGAGTAAAAGAAGCCTATAATGCAGCAAAATAGAAATGAGTGCCGCTATTCATATGTGCTTACCATAATTTATGTATGCTCCTAAGATAAAAGGAGGCCCTAAAGAAGATGGGATCAAATTTGTTCATGGAGAAAATCAAAATGAATTTAGAGTTGCCTGATGTACTGGGCAAGTCAAGATTGGTCAGTAGTACCATATTATGAGTGGGTAAAATGTGCCTAAGAAACAATGTAGACATGAAGAGAACCCTTGCTAGCAATGTCAAAGATAATACAAGTTCGAACTGAAACTGTTTTGCTATAATGAATGCAGCAAGTCACAAGAGTCTCATGATTAAGTATAGCACCTTAAAAGGTCACAATATCGATTCAGATTTTAGGTTGCTTATGAAATGCAGACAGAAAAAGGGTGAAAACATCTAGTTTCTCTAGCTTTGCTACATCATATTGGTTTATTTCTGATGACTCATTTAGTATAAATGCACCTTCAAAGGATAAATTACACGTGCAATTTGAAACTCGTAACACTGCATCTTTTGAGCTCAGAGCAGAATTTCCTTAACAATACATACAATGGCTATACATTACATAGAAACAGATCGATACACATCACTAGTAATGGTACACACAGAAGGATGCATCACATGCGTGCGAACAATTTCCCATAACACCATCTTTCAGTTGCTATTTCAGTCGTACTGACATATTTCGGTTATGGATCACCATTCGGGAAGAAAAGCACAGAAGGTGGCTAGGCCGCAAATGTATTACCCAGGCAAAGAGGAAAAGTAACGCATAAGCTACCAAATAATATACCAACATATTTAATGCTATTTCTGGACCGAAGGTTTGCTGCGAGCAGAGGACAGTATAATGACAATATGCTTGCTGATTGAAGTAGCTTTCCTTAACAAAGAAGCACCAAAATGATCCAAACATTTTGCACCGATCATGAAGAAAGACAATGCAGTTTGCTATTCTGATCATAGGAGCAATGGAATTCTTATCTACTACTATTAATTGTGACTCAAGCTCTCGTATGACATTGTGTCAGTAATTCTACAGTCACTTGTTTTGACACCACTCCTACTTGTGAATTTTAGCAATTGCCAAGTATGACTTAGCAAATCATAACATCAAGAATTTACCATCATGTTCACTATATTATCAGCTCATGTAAGTATGTTTGTGCTGTACTAACCGCATTGGTGATGTCGTAGACAACTATAGCAGCAGCAGCGCCCCGGTAATACATGGGAGCCAAGCTGTGGTACCTCTCCTGCCCTGCCGTGTCCCATATCTCAAACTTCACTGTTTCGTCGTTGACCGCCAAGGTCTGCGAGAAGAAAGCCGCGCCAATGGTCGATTCCTGCAGCCAAATGAAGCAACATATTCAAACATCCACTCCACTCCACACCACCATCACGGACACCTGCTCAGTTCAGTTCAGAATCCACATGTGGAGGAGTATGGAATCTTACCTGGAATTCGACGAACTGGCCTTTCACAAACCGGAGGACCAGGCTAGACTTGCCGGCGCCCACATCCCCGAGAAGAACCTGGCGTCACGAACCCAACAGAGCAAGCAAACGCGTATCAGCATCGCAGAGCTCAAAATCGCCGTACAAGACAAGAATCCCTAAGGGGGAAAAAAAACGCTATCTTTAAACGATCGCTGGTAAATTGGGGAGCAGAGACGAGCGACTTGGGGTCGACGAGATTAGTTGACCAAAAATCCAGACCCACGCGCCACCTGCGGCGGCGGGTGGGATCAAAGAATTTCGAGGCACGACGGAATTCGAGGGCTCGGGATGTTGGATCGCTCACCAGCTTGGCGTTGCGGATCTTGTTGCCGCCGGCGGTGGCCGCCATCGAGTGGATCACGATTTGGGATCGGAGGAACAACGAACCACCGGAGTGAGGGGGCGGAGATGGACTTGGGTGGGTGGGGATCAAATCACGGGCATGCGAGCGAGAGGATCTTGGAACACGAACGAACAAACTCCTCTTGTGCAGAAGAAATTTGGAGCGCGTGGTTTTGGTTTGGCGTGCCGTGTTGGCTCCTCGCCTCTGCTTTTCTTGTATGCAGTGTTCCTTTCGGATTAGCAATTAGCAGGCCTCCCCTTTCCTAACCCGGTCCCTGCATTATTGCGTAATTGCGTACGCGATCTTTGACCAGTGCATCGTGTTTCGAATTCTTACTTGCATCTTTGACCAGTATCTTCTTCGGCGTTCGGAATTTTAGAAAAATCAAAGACTTTGACATATGTTGCAATAGTTAAGTATCGAGGTTGCAATTATTATTTCTATATGTTTCACAGTGAATATTGTGAATATTGTATGAAACATAGTGTTTATATTGTGACGAGAATTTTCTACACCAGTATCGAACAACGTAAGATGTTTTGTTTCGATACTGCAACGGAGCGTCTGATAAAAAAAATTACCATCGGACGTCCGAACGCTATCAGTACCCTAACTTCTCCAAGAACTGAAGTTGTACACCACTGTTCCTTCACTCGTAGTACAAACTTGCTGCTCTAGGTTTACCTGCTCCATAAGCTCGAACGGAGGCCCGTCTAGAAACTGAGAGCAAGTAAAATGGTCAAAGTCAACGGCGTGTTGATGGGTTGGCGCAAATCTATTTGAAGGCAGGGTTCTCTTTGGAAATGTGCCATCTGCCACCAACTGATCCGACACGCCGACACGGTCATCGCAAAGACCCAATTTTTCTTCATTTCTCTGAGAAGGCATGTTCAACTTTTGCACACCGGCCCTGCCATTTGTGCCTCTCATTCATCAGAGTCGAGAGAAGGTGGTGGCAGCTGGTCAATCTGTTTGTCAGGAGTAGCTCGTTCTAGAATGCTCTCTGCTTTGTCAGCCAACTTGTTTAATCCATCGAGCTCTGACAATCTTGCCCTGCTGGCTCGGACTAACAAACATTTTTGCGTGATCATCATCAAAGTACAGGTACATACTACGTATTTGGAGATTGCTTAAGAGTTACTCAGTCAACTAATTTTAAATTTAACAAAATTTATACAAAATAGTACTAAACATTTGTGGTACAAAATAAATATCAATAAATCAATCATATAATATATTTTCATACTAAATCTATTTGGAAACGTGAATAGTGTTTGACTCATCGAGAAGTGAGGGTTGCAATTTTTTTTTGGTACGGAGAGAGTACTACCTTTATTATTTCTTTCTTATAATCTTTCAGAAACCCAGTTTGAGAGGGTTGCGAAAAAAAAGAAGCATAAACATCCTCCTCACAACTCGTAGTAATGAACAAACATCCGGATAGAAAACTATATTTTGGTCCAGTAAGGCCTACGGACATAGTAGAGGATAATCAGAATCCAGTAACAATCTGCTGGGAATTAATACGGGAGGTGGGCCGTGTTGCGTCCTGGGCCGCTCCGGAGCGCTTCTCGTCTTGCTGGGCCGCTGGCCTTTTCTCGCTTCTGGTGGAGAATCCCGGCGGGGAAGGAAAGGACTCGGGGTCTGTTTCATCTTTTATACCCGCGATCGAGAGGGAGGGAGAGAGAGAGACGGCCGCCTTCTGATATCCGCCTCGAGGGAAGGGAGAACATCCTATGGCGCTCCGCAGCCTGGCGAGGGGGACGTGGGGCCCTGCTGCTTGTGCCCTCCGCTGCCGTTCGGGCGCCGCCGGCATGCCGGCGGCAGCGCCCCCTCGGTTTCTCGCCACCATCCGCAATCAGGTTCGTCCCTCCCGTCTCCGGCCGGAATAAGAGGTTTGATGGGTCAGTTTTCTGTATGAGGTATCAAATCCGTGGAATGGGCTTGCTACTTTTGTGTTTCGGTTACTGCTGCAACTGCCGTGATGGTTGGCAAGCCATGAAGCACAGTTTGTTTAAGTTTATGGGTCACGAGGACACGAGCAACTGTATCTGTTTATGTATTGTGAGATCGATCTGCTTGTGCCTTGTGTGAGCACTCCGTGGTTATGGGGACAGAAGTTGTACCAATCTGTTTGTTCCATGCAACTCTTTGATACCAGTAATAAGTACTCCCTTTGTTTTAAAATATAGATCGTTTTGACTTTTTCAGATACATAGATTTTGCTATGTGCGTAGATATAACTCTATATTTAGATAAAAAATTCAAAGCAACATACATTTTGGAACGGAGGGAGTATTGATTTAAGCGCACTTCACTTGAAACATTGCATCGCCAGGGTATCCGTGTACACGCGTGTGGTTGAAGCATAGAACCCTTTAATGTCATCGTGTCACTAAAATAGCGGAAGCTTGGTTTGGTCAATAAAATATATGGATTCATCTTCAGCGGTGCTCCTTCCGTCCAAAATTACTATTCATTTTTACTATGAATATGTCCAGATACGTAGCAAAAGATATGTTTTAGAAAAGTTAAAACGAATAGTAATTTAGGACGGATAGAGTACATGTTGATTAAATATTTACGTTTAACCAAGCAAGCTCACCGCGTAATCAGAAGATGTTGCTATCTTTCCAACCTCTAACGGACACCAAAAATGGTAAATTCATATTGAAACATGAGGAATGGATTGTCAGCAAAGTTTTCTCACAAAAGTCATCACGTTTATCTATCTTCTATCTATCTACAACTACTAAAACTGAAGTGGTGAAAAAACTTCATCCACGCATCCTTCGTCCACCCACTGGGAAACATGCGCCGTCCGATCGTGCTCCCACTACTAGAGAAATCATCTCTACAACAATACCGGTACTAGCAATTCGGTAGAAGACAGGATATTAAAAAATTAAAAAAATCGAAATCACTCGCCGGCCCCGCACCCCCGCCGCCCCCTCCCGCCGCACTAAGTCGACTTCGGTGGTCCGTTCCGGCGGAAAGCCAACACCGGTCGCACTTAAGCCGACTCCGGTCGCGCTAAGTCCACTCCAGTAACCCGCTCCGGCGCGGCGGAAAGCCGACTCAGGTCGCAGTTGAGTCTACTCCGGCAGGTCGCTAAACATGCATGGTTTAAACTGCTTAACGGGCTAACTAATCGGGACATTACGTGGGGTTCGTGGGTGGACAGGCCCATTTTGCCATGAGAAGTGCCCCGGTCTTTCGGTTTCTAGGCTAAAGGTTAAGCTTGTCCTGCGCCTTCACGGTGTCAGGGTCGCCTAGGTCTCGGGGACGTTGGTGCTCGATCGGCCTCTAGTCCCAGAACTCCGAGTCCTAGAGAGTTCCGGGCGGCGCATTAGCATAGTCGATCAGGAAAACCCAGCGCTACGGGGAAGGAAAGGAAACGTTCGTCTGTTTTATACCCGCGACCGAGAGGGAGGGAGAGACGGGCAGGAAGACGAGGGAAGGGAGAATCTAGGTCTCCGCCTATGGCGCTCCGCAGCCTGGCGAGGGGGACGTCTGTTTGTGCCCTCCGCTGCCGTTCGGGCGCCGGTATGCCCTCTCGGTTTCTCGCCACCATCCGCAATCTGCAGGTTCGTCCCTCCCGTCTCCGGAATAACAGGTTTTATCGGTCATGCATCTCCCATATTTGATAAGATGTATATCTGGAATTGACCAATCCATCAACCATATTATTGTGACCAACCTGCGCTGTTAAGCCAAATTTTCCCAAGTGCAGTCGAAAGAGAGATTCGTTACATGTTTAGATGCTCCCTCCCTCCAGATTATTGGCTTGTCTCATTGTTGTTTGCTGTATTCATTACTTGGATTGAACTCTCTGCTGTATTGTACGTGTTGCAAACTTGCACATAGAGCCCTATTTTCCACTATGTACATGGTTATAAGATAACATTCGCATATGCTTGCATCCTAGGGTAGTCTATAATCGTTGTGCCAGTGACTTCAGCCTGCATTTTGTGGTGGTGTCTCGTACACGCAGGGAACATTTTGTCCTGCGCGCACACTATCAGAGATCTCATCTTCAGGCAGAAATAGCTCCACAAATTTGGTATATTTAGAAATATTGGCCTTTTTCAACCTGTTAATGTCTGCGCAAGTTGTGTTGTTACATTTATTGCTACGATCTCAGGAATACCCTGATTGCTTACTGGCTTCCTAGAAACGTCCGAGCACCGACTCACAGTGTGCTCCACTTTAAATGTCCGCGAGTTGTTCTTGTCTTTGCTACATTTAAGGGAAAGCATGGGTGGCATTTTGATTTATACTAACTAATATCAGTAGATACTTGATAGCTTGATAGCAGTAGTTTCAATAAACATGGTAGCTTCTATTAGCTTCGTTGTTATTTAAATTGTTGGTCAGACAGCACAGCAATGGAACCCGAAAGAAAGCCGAATTCGAAGATGAAAGGGCCGTTCTAAACGAAGAGCTGAACAAAGTGCTGGAGACTCTTAGGTGCATTGCGTGCGATTCATTATTTACCTGATTTATTTGACTCTCATGATTCCAGACAATTGATTCTTCTTCTCCTTTTTCTGTTTCCCTCTGAAAGCCAGCAGCATAGCAAGGAATTTTTAAAGCTTCGAAGCGAGGGCAAGAGGGTTTTTAAGATTTATGTAGTATCGTTGTTTGGGATATGTACTTACTTGAAATGGTGCAACGGAGACTTTACACAACCTGCTGTACAGGGCACTTCCCATCAATAACCTATATTGCCCTTAGCACTTTGTGTAACATACCCTGTGATGTTGCGTGACATCTTGTATCAGTCAGCTGTACTTTTGTGCCCTGGATAATGTTGGATCAGTGTAATATCTATGCATGTACCGGATAACGATGCCTTGTTATGGGCTATTTGTGTGGTTGCAATTATATATTGTCGCCGTCATTTGCAAAGCTTAGTGTGTGATAATCCTGCATTTGCATGGCAGGAACAGATTTGGATGGCTTCTTGTTTTTCGAGAATACGCAGGAGAGCTGCGTATCTTTGTATTAAGAAGAAACGTAACGTTTAGAAGATTGTTACATCGCGAGCCAACCGGGCGCACATACACGGAACTGCAACCCCACAATGATTTACACTGAGTAAAACAACTAAACAACTTAAATCAGGAGACTAGCAGAACTACTAATGCTATGTGACTCCTCCTAATGTAGGCCATCCTAAGAGACGGAGGTGTTTAGCACCTGCTTCGCACCATAGATTGGCCCGCTCTACAATTTCAGAGACGAGCTGGTTTGCCTACTTCGGATGTGCTCCTCTGAACACGTCCTGGCATTCCGTTCCTTCCAAATGCTCCAGGAGACAAGCATAAACACCGAGTCCAAGCCTCGTTGCTTCAGCGCGGTCATGTTAGTTCGCTTGAGCAGCCACCAATCAATGAGAGTAACTTCCTGCGCCTGGACCTGGACGTTGTTCTGAATGTGAAACAAGGAGCTGATGTGCTGCCAAACCTGCATGGAGTATGTGCATCTGGCGAACAGATGATCTGCTGTTTCCCTTTCCTGGTTGCACAGCACACATGATGCCTGATCTTCAAGCCCTCGACGTTGCCTCCTGTCGGCCGTCCACAGCCTGTCCTTCACTGCTAACCAACTGAAGAACTTCACTTTCAGGGGTACCCAAACTCGCCATATCAGTTTGGCCCCCACGAATCTGATTGCTCCCTGAAAAAAGGCTCTATAAGTTGATCTTGCAGTGTAAGCTGATTTGGAAATCGTGGGCACCAATGAAAGTGAAAATTTTTATCTGGTTGGCAATTAAGGAGCGGTTGTGGACGGCTGATAGAAGGCATCGACATGTGTTACAGGGAAACGCGGAGTGTACATTCTGTGAACAGGAGCTAGAAACAACAGTGCACTTGCTAGCTGCTTGCCCTTACATAAAGGAGGCTTGGCACATCGTCTCGACAATGTTGCGCATACAGAACACCACCTCACTGTCTGAAACCTCTTTAACAGACTACTAGGGGCATAAGCGGCAAGCCATGAGCAGATCACTAAGAAAAGGGATGAACTCCTTGTTTATGTTGATCTCCTGGACAATTTGGAAACAACGGAACGACAAAAACTTTGATAGAGCCCCAGAAAGAAATCCTCTGCAACTCACTGAGCTAATCCGAGAACAAGCTGTTGATTGGTGCGCAGCAGGAGCCAAACACTTAGCAATGTTCCAGTGGCCGCGACAACAGCAGGACGACGCTGAAGCAACAGTACCTTAGTGGTTTCTTATCCTGACCTTTGTGTGTAAACGGATGTAATTAAGTTGCCATGTAAGCTCAAGCTACATTTCAAAACCGTGTGCGTGAGCCCGGTAGGCCCACGTTGTAACAATTCTATTCATTCTTCTTAATGCAAAGGTACGCAATTCTCTTGCGTATTCTCGAAAAAAAGATCTTGCAGTGTATGTTTCAAATAGATTCCACCTCCAGGAAACCATGTCCTCAATCCCAGGAGTCAGTTGGACCTCCTGAATTACATGCCAAAGTTGCACATACTGAGAAATCGCTGGTACTGTTGCTCTCCCGACAATATCCTGTATCCAGTGTTTATTGTTCAAAGCTTGTGATACTGTCCTCCTTTTCCTGATAATTGGCCTGATGATCTTGCACAACTCTGGAGCTAAGTGTTGGATTGTAAGCGTGTCACAGCCCATGGGCCTGCCGTATCCGGCTCCCCATGTGGTCTATATGTATACAACTGTTGCTATTGAGGAATACATCATGCATTATACAATCTATCATGGTATCACGCGAGTCGTTCCTGCGACCCGCTTCCGCTCAACCCTAGCCGCCGCCAGGGCACCCGCTCGCCGGCTCCACCCACCCACGGCCGCCCCGCTGAGCTCCTCGCCGGCCGATCCCCTCGCCTGCCGCTGAGCTACGCTCGCCAGGCCCCTCTCCTACTCTTCCTGCCGCCGATCCCCATCGCCAGGAACCCCAATGGCCGGTGACAACGCCGCCGCCGCTGCCGCCGCCGCTGCCGCCGAGAAGAAACAGCAAGAGGAGGCGGAGGCCCTCGACATGGCCCTCACCGCCAAGGAGGCGGCAAACGCCACCCTCCACGCCCAGGCGATCGCACTCCACAACATCAAGAGCGCGATCACCCTGGTGCTGGACAAGTCGTCCAACAACTACGGTCGGTGGCGGCCTCTCTTCTTGATTGTGCTCGGCAAGTACAATCTGAAGGAGCACGTCCTCACCGACATCGCCTACCCCGATCGCTCGGCATGGGCGACCATGGACAGCTGCGTCCTCACCTGGATCATCTGCACCGTCTCCAACGATCTGCAACAGTCCCTGCTGATCCGTGATCCCACTGCCCGATCTGCCTGGCTGTTCCTCGAAGACGAGTTCCTCGGCCAGCGCGAATCGCGTGCACTGCTGCTGGAGGCTGAGTTCCGTTCCTTCCGGCAAGGCGATCTCTCAGTGACCGATTATTGCCGTCGCCTTGAAACAATGGCGGCATCCCTCAAGGAGTTCGGTGATCCGATCGGCGATAGGCAGCTTGTCCTCACCCCGCTACGCGGCGTCAATGGGAAGTACCGGCACATGGTGTCCAACCTGAAGATGCGCGCGCCCTTCCCCACGTTCGCCGAGGCACGCACCCTGCTGCTCCTCGAAGAGATCGACGTCAACGACGTCCACGACGACGTCACTCCCGCACCGCCGTCGGAGACTCCGGCGCTGCTCGCGGCAAAACCACAGCCGCCACGCACTGGTTCTGGTGGTTCCGGTGTCCAGGGCAGTGGGACGGGCAACTCTAACAACTCCCGCAACCGCCGCCGGGGACGCGGCGGCAACGGCGGGACCAACAACGGCAAGGCGGGCGCCGGCCAGGGCGCCCCCAACGGCGCCGTGCAGGGCGCTGGACAGCCTGCTGTTCGGCCAGGATAGAACCCCTGGTCTGGCACTCTCCAGCTCTGGCCACACGGCTTCGGCGGCCTTCCTGGACAGCAGCTGCAGCGCCCCCCATACATGCCGTTCGAGCAGCCCCAGCCGGCCCTCCACATGGCACCGTACCACGGAGGGTACTACCAGCTCCCACCACCGCCCCCTGGCTTCAGCTATGGCCCGGTGGCAGGCTCCTCGGCTTCCTCTTCGGCCGGCGCGACGCCGCAGTATGCAGCATGGAACCCCATGGCAGGTGGCTCCTTCGACCAAGCGTCCCTCGTCAACAACTTCAACACAATGACCTTGATGCCGCCGTCGACACCCACCGAGTGGTATGCTGACTCTGGTGCCAGTTCTCATATGACCGCCCACTCTGGTATTCTCTCGTCTCCTCGCTCACCCTCCTGGTCCGATCCTTCCTCTATTATTGTCGGTAATGGTGCTCTCCTACCCATCACCTCCACTGGCTCATACTCGTTTTCTACACCACAACGCCCTCTTGTTCTAAATAATGTTTTAGTGTCCCCTGGCATTATTAAGAACTTGATCTCTGTTCGTCGGTTCACCATTGATAACAATTGCTCTATCGAGTTTGACCCATTTGGCCTCTCTGTGAAGGATCTACAAACACGGAGCGTGATTGCCAGGTGCAATAGCACGGGGGATCTATACCCATTCTTCCCGTCCACCAGCAGCAGAACACCAGTCTTCGCAGCCACCTCTACACCCACCCTGTGGCATCGTCGTCTCGGCCACCTTGGTTCAGAAGCATTGTCCAAACTTATTAGCACCCAGGCTATTTCTTGTAATAAACCCAAACATGAACATATATGTCATGCTTGCCAGTTAGGGCGCCATGTTCGCCTCCCTTTCAGTTTATCTAGCTCTCGTGCTACTCATAAATTCGATTTAATACATTGTGACCTTTGGACCTCTCCTATTGCTAGCGTGTCTGGTTACAAATATTATCTCGTAATTATTGATGATTTTTCTCACTATGCTTGGACATTTCCGCTTCGCCTCAAATCCGATACATTTGCCACTATCTCTAATTTCTTTGCCTATGTTCGTACACAGTTTGGCACCATCGTGAAGGCCGTCCAGTGCGACAACGGTCGTGAGTTTGACAACTCTTCGGCCCGCACGTTCTTCCTCTCCCATGGTGTCCTCTTTCGTATGTCGTGCCCCTACACCTCCCAGCAGAATGGTAAAGCCGAGCGCGCCCTTCGCACCATTAACAACATTGTGCGCTCGCTTTTATTTCAGGCTAGTCTTCCACCCGTCTACTGGGCTGACTCCCTCCACACTGCCACATATCTTCTAAGCTGTCACCCCACTAAGACTCTTGATGGCCTGACACCATTCTATGCTCTCTACGGCACACATCCCACTTATTCACATCTTCGTGTTTTTGGGTGTGCTTGTTATCCCAATTTATCATCCACCGCACCACATAAATTGGCCCCTCGTTCATCACTTTGTGTCTTCCTTGGCTACTCATCCGACCACAAGGGATATCGCTGCCTCGACTTACACTCCAACCGAATTATCATCTCTCGGCATGTAGTGTTCGATGAATCCATGTTTCCCTTTTCAGCGATGTCTACCTCTCCTTCGGATCCAGCCACTCTTGACTTCTTGAGCGAGGATGACTTTTCCACTATGCCCATCGGGCCTCGTTCTGTGGTTGCAGGTACCCCCCCCTCGTGCGCCAACCCCCCTGGCTCACCACCACCAGCCAGTGCGCCGCCCGCTGTTGAGCATGGCTCCAGCCCGGGCGGCTCGCTGGCACCCGCTGGAGCAGCCTCGGCAGCAGGTGGAGGAGCCACGGCTGCCACTGGCACGTTGCCACCTGCCCAGGCACCTACGGCAGCATCACCTGGAGGTGGCTCGGCTGTAGCCAGCCTGCCACCGGCTGCACCAGCGCCTTCAACTACGACAGCGACACCCTCTGCTGCCCCTGCTGACACCTCGTCGCAGGTAGCTGCCAGTAGAGGGGGCCGCACGGCTTCTACCCTGCCCCAACTCATCGAGCACGTGGTTAATGATCACGGCATGAGGACTCGGGGCAAGTCTGGTTTCCGCCAGCCAGTTGATCGTCTGAACCTGCACACGACAACGCTCTCGGCCGTTCCCAAGAGCTTTCGTTCCGCGCTCGACGACCCTCACTGGAGAGCCACGATGCAAGCAGAGTTCGACGCCCTCCTGGCAAATGACACATGGACCCTTGTGCCTCGTCCCTCTGGAGTGAACATCGTCACCGGTAAATGGATTTTTCGTCATAAATTTTTGGCTGACGGTTCTCTTGATCGATACAAGGCAAGATGGGTTCTCAGAGGCTTCACTCAACGACCTGGTATTGACTACGAGGAGACTTTCAGTCCAGTTGTCAAACCGGCTACCGTCCGCGTTGTGCTCACACTTGCTCTATCGCGTTCTTGGCCCATTCATCAGCTGGACGTCAAGAATGCATTCCTCCATGGGATTTTGACAGAGACTGTGTATTGCCAGCAGCCAACCGGGTTTGTTGATTCTTCCAAGCCCGATTTTATTTGCCGATTGAACAAGTCATTATATGGATTGAAGCAGGCTCCCCGAGCATGGCATAGTCGCTTTGCCAGTCACATCACCTCCCTTGGGTTTGTTGAGTCCAAAGCGGACACCTCCCTCTTCATATATCGGCGGGGTGCTGACACAGCCTTCTTGCTTCTCTATGTGGATGATATTGTTCTTACTGCTTCGTCACAGAGTTTCCTTCAGCGCATCATCGCAGCTCTGCAACGGGAATTCTCTATGACTGACATGGGTGCTCTCCACCATTTTCTGGGTGTCTCTGTTGATCGCCGCTCAG
The DNA here is from genome assembly GCF_000263155.2 of Setaria italica. Taxonomy (NCBI): domain Eukaryota; kingdom Viridiplantae; phylum Streptophyta; class Magnoliopsida; order Poales; family Poaceae; genus Setaria; species Setaria italica. Next base: position 50,076,806 of record NC_028452.1, on the reverse strand, counting down.
ATGAGTTGTTCCTCTCTCAGAAGCAATACATGCTGGATATTCTGGACCGTGCTGGTATGCGTGGCTGCAAGCCTTGCAGTACACCTGTTGATACTCATGCAAAGCTACCTGCTGATGGTGTTCCTGTGGCTGATTCTTCACATTATCGCAGTATCGCTGGTGCCCTTCAGTATCTCACCTTCACCCATCCTGATATTGCCTATGCTGTTCAGCAAGTTTCTCTATATATGCATGATCCGAGAGAGCCTCATCTCGCTGCCATGAAGCGCATCCTGCGCTATATCCAGGGAACTTTGGAGCTTGGATTTCACCTACATCGCACCTCGCCTACTGATCTCACTGTGTACTCCGACGGCGATTGGGCTGGTTGCCCTGAGTCTCGCCGATCCACTTCTGGCTATGGCGTTTTCTTGGGTGATAATTTGGTCTCATGGTCCTCCAAGCGTCAGGGAACTGTGTCCAGATCTAGTGCAGAGGCTGAGTATCGCGCTGTTGCCAATGGGGTTGCAGAGGCGTGTTGGCTACGACAGCTTCTTCTTGAACTCCATTGCCCTCTTCGACGAGCTACAGTTGTGTATTGTGACAATGTCAGTGCCGTTTATTTATCCACCAACCCCGTTCAGCATCAGCGGACCAAACATGTGGAGATTGACCTACACTTTGTTCGTGACCGCGTGGCCCTTGGAGAAGTTCGAGTTCTACATGTCCCTACTACCTCACAGTATGCCGACATCTTCACCAAAGGGCTCCCGACGTCCGTCTTTGTTGAGTTTAGGTCCAGTCTTAATGTTCGCGGTGCTCCCAGTTCTGACTGCGGGGGAGTGTTGGATTGTAAGCGTGTCATAGCCCATGGGCCTGCCGTATCCGGCTCCCCATGTGGTCTATATGTATACAACTGTTGCTATTGAGGAATACATCGTGCATTATACAATCTATCACTAAGATACAAGGAGAGAATTCTCCATACCATTTGTCAATCCAGAAGAGTGCCAAGTTTCCATCTCCCAACTGCACTTCTACTGATGCCTGAAACATTTGCTGGAGTGTTGTGTCTCGGCTAAAGTCCAGCTGCATATCCCTCCATGGCCTGTTTGGGTCAACTTTCTGCAGCCACAACCATCTGAGCCTAAGTGCACATGAGGCTATGCGCAGGTCAGGAATTCCCAAACCCCCCAAATCAGTTGGCCTACAAGCAGTTTTCCAAGGCAGGAGGCACTGGCCCCCTTGTGCCTGCTGCTTTCCTACCCACAAGAACCCTCTTCTTCTCTTATCTATTTCTCTGAACACCCAGTCCGGAATTCTCAATGCGATCAACGAATGGGTGCAAATAGGACTCATTGTGACTTTAACCATCATAAGTCTGCCAGCCTTGTTCATCAAGGGGGCCCTCCAGGTTGGGATGCTAGCTGAGATCTTATCCACCATTGATTGCAGTTGTGCTTTGTTGAGACGCCCCAGTGATAAAGGGAGCCCGAGGTATTGGATTGGAAATTCTGCTATGCGAGCCAGCAAAATGTGCTTGACCTGGTTGATTTGGTCTTCGGTACAGGCAATAGGAGCAACCAGACTTTTCTGAAAGTTGGATGGCTTCTTGTACTCATGTAGTACAAGTATATGCTCAACTAGTTTTTGTTATGTACTTTTCTGGTTCTGGTTGTGTTTGTCTTACTTATCAGCGCTGTGCTATGTTGCATATATAGATTGATTTAGGTAAGCTATTAGCTGATGTGGAAGATTTACTGATACTGGAGAAGAAAATCGATACCTGGATATAATGCATCTTGACCACATGCACGTATAAATGATCTATTACTGCTAGTCACAATGCTGATTACAAGATTTGCTTGAGGTCTGTTTAATATTGTCATAAGGTTGATCTTCAACAATTTAGACTGGTTCATTAGGCTTCACTCTTGAAGAGTTCAGGTCGTACGATGATTCTCGTTTTTGACATTTGCAACAACTTTGTTGCGGCTATGTTTCTGAACTGAACCATGTCCTTTTAGACATTTGCAACAACCTTGTGGCAGCTATGTTTCTGAACTGAACCATTTGCTTCGCAACTGAACTGAACACTTGCAACAACAGTCCGAATCGTCATCTTCAGATGTTCAGAGTTCAGACAGCCACCACAAGAGCAGGGAGCAGTCCACAAGCACCACAATGCAACCACAAACAAGGGATCGCACTTGGCACTCTCCCTACCTGCAGCAGTAAAAATATCGATAGCATGAACAAATGAATTGAACATATGCATGGCATGGGGTCACATCAAGTGCTGCTGGTACCTGCGCCAAATACCCTGCTCTCTTACAGCCTTTACTCTTCCACAGAGTCAGAGACGAGCATTTCCTTGTCACCACACTCGATGTTGGTTGTAGGACAACCTCTGTGCATGGAGTATGCAGCTCTTCTATCGGATCTTCTGTCACCACAGGCCAAAATGCGTACAGAGATTTTCTTGAGGCCTGAAAGGTGCTCAATGCCAACAGGTGCACCACCATGCCTGTTCCATTCCAGGGCATTGAAATCCAGCTCAAGCCTTTCAAGCTTGGCCATTGCCCCTGCCTCGAAGGACAACTGTGGTATCCTGCCACTGACAAGAGTAAAATACTTGAAAACCATGAGCAGCAATATGAGTGGAATATCTGGAGATGGCAGAAAGAAACAGGTACTGAACCCAACACATCCAAGCAGATTGATGTTTGAGGTTGCAAAGTTTCTAAAGGCAAGTGTGTAAAACTCCTCTGAATTTAGCCACCACCTCATCACTAGATACCAAGTCATCATTATTGAAGTACCATCCGACTTGAAGCTCTGTCAAATTGGTTAGTTCTGCAAGACCTTTGATATCATCTTCTGGGTTCTGGGCCAAATGCAATAAGTTTCTCAAATGAACAATATCTGATGGAAGCGCACAAAATGGTTGGCCTTGGCGTGGTAGTACTTGAGTTTCTATTTGAAACGTTTCCAGTTGCTCCAGACCCCCAATTTTACTAGGTAACACTATAGAATATCTATTCGCTAGAATCTTTATGTATCTCAACTGAAACAGATGACATATTCCAGTGAACTCAATTAACGCCGCTGATGACCAAGAGCCTTCTGAAATTTCAATTGTTAAAACTTGGAGATGCTAGAGCAGCCATGCCTTGTATGTCATCTTCATCTATTACAGTGATAAAATTCTCTTTCCTTGACTTATGTAGGATGAGGTCAAGCATCATATCATGTACCCTGCAAGACCTCACCTCACCATTTTGGTCTAGATCCGTGGGTTGAATCATACTCCTGTTGATGACCTCATTGAAATAGCACTTTGCAACATGCTCTGGATCTGCCCCATGATCTTTACATATAAAGCCTTCAGCCACCCATTGTCTAGCCAAATCATTCTTGTGGATTGTATAGTCAACTGGATAAACGCATAGATACAGCATGCAAGTCTTCAAATAATGAGGAAGGTTTATGTAGCTGAGGTTCAGTATTTGTCTCATGCCTTCCAAGCTCGGGCTCACTTCAAAGTTAGAGCCAAAAGAGTTCCATACATATTTCCATTGCTCCTTCAGTTTGTTCGGCTAACTGGCAACAAGGCTAGACATTGTGATGATTGCAAGTGGTAAACCACCACATTTTTTCAATATTTCAGCTGAAACTTACTTTCAAATTTGGAGGACAAGCATCCTCTGAACCAAATACTTTTTTAAAAAATAAGCTTCTTGAGTCCAGGTTACTAAGTGGCTTCATCTTATACGCATATTTGTCATGATTTGCACAGCACACTCGGGCCACACTCTCAATTCGTGTAGTTGTTATTACTCTGCAACCCTTTCTATTCTCTGGAAGAGCACATCTAATAATATCCGTACATTCGACATCCATTATTATTACAGTAAAATTAGCCCACAAGGCAAGATGCAAGAAGCACGTGGTTCTAACCCAACAAACTCACAAGTACTGCTGCTGATTCATAACCAACAGCTTGTACAGATTAAGTCTGAAATTCAAGGCGCCAAAACATAATTGAGATTGTGTCTGTAAACTGCTTTCTTCTTAATCGAAAGGTGCTTAGGCACTCTAGAAAAAAAAATTAATTTGACAAGCTAACAAATATTGATGGAGTGCATAGTGGAAAAGAATGTCCAAGACACCGGCCGTATAGTTAACAAAACCTATCAACGTGTATTTTTTTTTCAAGAATACATAGGAGAGCTGCGTACCTTTGTATTAAGAAGAATGAATAGAATTGTTACAAAGCGGGTCTATCCGGCTCACGCACACGGTTTTGAAATGTAGCTTGAGCTTACATGGCAACTTAATTACATCCGTTTACACACAAAGGTCAGGATAAGAAACCACTAAGGTACCGTTGCTTCAGCGTCGTCCTGCTGTTGTCGCGGCCATTGGAACATTGCTAAGTGTTTGGCTCCTGCTGCGCACCAATCAGCAGCTTGTTCTCGAATTAGCTCTTTTTGGAGCTCTATCAAAGTTTCTGTCGTTCCGCTGTTTCCAAATTGTCCAGGAGATCAACATAAACAATGAGTCCATCCCTTTTCTTAGTGATCTGCTCATGGCTCGCCGCTTATGCACCCAGTAGTCCGTTAAAGAGGTTTCAAACAGTGAGGTGGTGTTCTGTATGCGCAGCACTATCGAGACGATGTGCCAAACCTCCTTTGTGTAAGGGCAAGCAGTTAGCAAGTGCACTGCTATTTCTAGCTCCTGTTCACATAATGTACACTTCACGTTTCCCTATAGCCCATGCCAATGCCTTCTATCAGCCGTCCACAACCGCTCCTTAATTGCCAACTTGATGAAAAATTTCACTTTCAATGGTGCCCACGATTTCCAAATCATCTTAGCGGTAGCGAACTTCGTGGCTCCAAAAAAGAAGGCGCGGTAGGCTGAACGAGCAGAATAGACTCATCTCCACGAGACTCGGTCTTCAACTCCCTGGATTAGATGAACATTGGCTAGCTTGTGCTAGAGAAGAACATATTGTGTAAGAGCAGGCACTGTAGCGCATCCGACAAAGTCCAGAATCCATTGCTTCTGATGCAGCGCCTGTGTGACCGTCCTTGTTCTTCTCACTTGCGACACGATCAAGTTACAGAGATCTGGTGCCAGAATAGAGGGTGAAGATTGTCCCAACCAAGCATCCTGCCAAAAGAGCGCTAGATTGCCATCCCCAAGTTGTATCTAAATGGAAGCCTGGAACATGTGCTGAAGAACAGTGTCTCGGGAAAACTCCAATTGTAGGTTCTTCCAAGGCCGATTCGCGTCAGTCTTCTTCAACCATAGCCATCATAGACGAGGGCGAAGGATGCCAGCATAAGGTCCAATAGACCCAAGCTGCCATAGTCAGTAGGCCTACAAACTGTCGGCCAGGCAACCGTATAGTGAGCACCTAAGGCTTTTTTCTTTGCCAGTCCACAGGAAACCGTGGCGCTTTTTGTCAATCTCCTTTAGGACCCAGTCTGGCATTTTCAATGAAATAAGTGTGTGAATAGGTATTAAAGTCATGACCACCCTAACTGTTGTCAATCGGCCGGCTTTGTTCATCAATAGCGCCTTCCATGTGGGCATACTAGCCGTTACTCGGTCGATCAAGATCAACAGTTGGAAGTGTGCCTTCCTTAATCTGCCAACTGTCAATGGTAGCCCCAAATATTGAATGGGAAATTCAGAAATCCTGGTTGGCAAAATTTCAGTGATTACTTCAATCTGCTGTTGAGAGCATGCTATGGGCGCCACCAAGCTTTTCTGAAAATTGGTGTGCAGGCCAGACGCATTTCCAAAGAAGAGTAAAATTTCCCTAACCGTGACCATGTCCTGAATTGTCGGTGAAGCAAAAAGGATCATGTCATCTGCATATAAAGAACATTGGTGCTGTATGCCATGATCGGCCGGTGCAGCCAAAACACCTTGCTGGACTGCTTTTTTGAACAGACGGTGCATCATCTCCATCAGAAGGATGAAGATCATGGGGGACAGGGGGTCCCCCTGCCGTAGTCCCCTCATATTGCGAATAACACCTCCTAGCATTCCGTTGACTAATACCCTTGTTGTGGCTGTTGATACCAGTATAGATACCCAATCTTGAAATTTTCCCCCAAAACCCAGGGCTTGCAGGACCTGCAGCATGAACGGCCAACAAACTGTGTCAAATGCCTTTGAGATATCCAACTTGAGCAGCATAGAGGCTTTCTTCTTCTTGTGTAATGATCTAGCAGCTTGCTCTACAAACTTGAAACTGTCATGGATGGATCTCTTCTTAATGAAGGCGCTTTGATTTACATCCATTAAGTGTTCAAGTTTAGGCGCTAGCCTGTTGGCCAAAAGCTTAGCAATAAGCTTAGCAAAACTATGTATCAAGCTAATAGGCCTGTAGTCTGATGGTGACTTTGGCTGCTGTCCCTTGGGTAACAAAGCGATGAGTGCCCCATTAAGTTTGTGCAGTCGACCACAAGCTACTCTGTAGAAGGCATCGAAAGCAGCCAGGATGTCTTCTTTGATCACTGACCAAGCCGATTTGTAGAATTCTGCAGTAAAGCCATCGGGGCCTGGAGACTTTTCATTGGGCAGCATTTTGATGGTGGCCCAGATTTCTTGCTCAGAGAATGGGGCATCTAAGTGTGTCAGATCAAGCTGCTGGACGCCAAGGGATTGCAGGTCAATCACCTCGCTACGCTGCATGGCCGTTCCCATGATGCGTTTGAAATAAGAGCATCTCCTCTTTTTCTTCATGGGTGAAAGCAACAGATCCCTCATATTCCAACTTTGCTATGAACCTTTTCCTCGTTCTGTGGCTGCATTGCATATGGAACAGCCTAGAACTGGCATCCCCATCTCGAAGGTATATTATTCTCGATGGTAATCTGGCAATAGTCCTCTCTAATGACAGGAGGCCCAGCATCTTGTGCTTGAGATCTTTTCTCAAATTACTTTCTTGAGAGGTTAGTACTCTGTGTTCCTGTGCAGCATCCAGCCACGAAATTATAGCCCTGGCAATGAGGATTTGGTTCCTAACATTCCCCACCGATTTCTGACTCCAACTGTCCAGCTCTCTCGCAGTGTTTTTGAATTTAATATCTAACCTTGTGAAAGGGTCAGTAACGGTTGACGGGCAGACCCACCCTTTAGCCACGGCCTCCAGGTACCCAGGTAATTTTAGCCACCAAGACTCAAAATGGAACCTGCGCTTGTTGGTGAACAATGAGTGTGTTGCAAGGTGCAAGGGACAGTGATCAGACATGTCCGAAGAGAGAGCTTGAAGGAAAGAGGAGGGGAAGTTAGCTTCCCACTCAACTGAAACGATCACTCGGTCAAGCCTCGCCATGGTGGGTTGAGAGCGTTCATTGCTCCATGTGTATCTCCGACCGTGTAGGTAAACATCTTTTAGTTGTAGGTCATCAAGGAGGCGTCTGAATCTTGCCAATGTTCTACGGTTTGTTGTTTCTGTGTTTCTGTCTTCGGCCTCAAGTACCAGGTTGAAGTCCCCTGCAATAACCCACATTGGCGTGACCATAGTATGCACCATTCTAAGTTCATCGAGGAAATCGATCTTGTGAGCTTCAGCTTGTGGGCCATAAACATTGGTGAGACTCCACCAAACCGTTGTAAATGACTCCAAAGAACAAGGCCACCTCACACTCCCAATTCCTCTGACATACAGTTCTGATTTCCCTATATTACAGTATGCTGTTGATACCCTAATAATTATGGAGGGATGTCCTAATCAATTGTTACATTTGAAGCAGCTCCTTCATAATTTTGCATTGTCCACTGGTCTAAGGGTCAATTTCTGTAAATCAATGATGGTACCCATTAATATCACAGAGGAAAAATTACAATTCCTATCACAGACTTTTGGATGTGCTATTGGTAAGCTTCCCTTTACCTATTTAGGGCTTCCTCTTGGTCTTACCAAGCCAAAGATTGAGGAGTTTCTGCCTATGGTCACTAGATGTGAGCGGCGATTGGTATCCACATCAAAATTTCTATCAGATGCAGGGCAACTCCAGTTGACAAATTCAATTTTCACAGCCACACCAATGTTTCATATGTGCACTTTTCAGCTTCATAAGACAGTATATAAATAAGTGGACAAATATAGAAAATGTTGCCTCCGGAGAAACTCAGATATAAATAATAGGCAACCTCCAAAGGCTGCCTGGGATCTTGTTTGTTTGCCAAAGAAAGAGGGTGGCCTTGGGGTGTTAAATCTAAGGACTCAAAATGAAGCTCTTCTTCTTAAGTACCTCCATAAGTTCCTGAACAAGGCAGACATCCCATGGGTACATCTAATTTGGGAGAAATATTATGCTTCTGGCATGTTACCAGGACAAGTTCGAAAAGGATCTTTTTGGTGGAAAGATGTTGTGAAACTCTTGGACAAAATTCAAAGGTCTAGCATCTGTAACTGTGCATAATGGTCGGACATGTCTTCTCTGGCATGATTTGTGGAATAATAAGATCCCTGCACAAGAGTATCCTCAATAATACTCTTTCACTAGAAAGGCTGACATATCTATTAGGAAAGCTTATGACCTGCCTAACTTGCACCAGCTTTTCAATTTGCCTTTATCAACCCAAGCTATGGATCAGCTGCTTCAATTGGGTATAGATCTGAATGAAATCCAATTTAATGAAGATCATGACTGTTGGACATATATCTGGGGTAATTCTCACTTCTCCTCATCAAAAGCATATCATGTACTGTCTGGACATCGACAGGTGCACCCGGTTTTCAGATGGCTTTGGAAATCTAAATGTCAAAGTAAACACAAATTTTTTTTCTGGCTTTTACTCAATGACCGGCTAAGTACCATGAATGTACTTAGAAGAAAACACATGGCTCTGCCTTCTTATTCTTGTGTCTTGTGTCAGCATGATAATGAGGAAACCTTGTTCCATCTTCTACTGCAATGCCCCTTTACCCAAGAGTGTTGGATCAATATTAGTCTTTTTGCTAATCTGACAGATGAACCATTCACAATCCTCACCAGCTTTAAAAATCAGCTGCAAGTTCCATTTTTTATGAAAATCATTGTTCTCATGAGCTGGTGTATTTGGATGGCGAGAAATGATTGGATTTTCAGAAATATTACTCCTTCAGTGCAGGATGCTATGATGAGGTTTAGGACTGTTTTTACTCAAGTTGTTCTGCGAGTAAAAGAGGTTTGGAAACAATCAATGTTTGAATGGCTAGAGCACTCATTGTAGTCTTTCTGATTTTCTTCCTATCCTTTTTTATTTCTTGATTTGTAATTCTACAACTTTTGTTCTTTTATATTAATATATATCCAGTAGGGGATGATCATCCCCCTCCTGTTTCATCAAAAACATTGGTGAGACACCAGTGGTCGGAAGAGCCAGTCGTACTGATGGTGACAGTGACCGAAAAACACCCAATGTGAAGTGTGGTGCAAGATAGGTCTGGCCCTTTGCATGCCGTCAATATCCCCCCGCTGGCTCCAATTGATGGTGCGAAGGCGTAAGAGGAGAAGGAACTTCCAAGCATTTCAGACACAAGAAATGGAGAAATTACAGCAAGTTTTGTTTCTTGAACACAGACGACCGTGGCTCTAGCCTCACGCGTGACATCACGCAAAACGTCTCGTCGGCAACATGCGTTCAACCCACGCACGTTCCAAACCAGGACATTCTGGTTTGTATCGTGCATGAAAATAGACAGCAACCCAAGGCACTGATGCTTCCGCCGTCAGTCATCAGGCACCGGCTGCTTGGCCAGCAATGTGCAATAGATCATTATCAGTCAGTTCTCTTGCGGTTGGAAAAACATCACGCAGAGTTTCAAAATGAGCCGGCTGCATGGTTGTGGCAATGAATTTATCGAAGTTCCTTGCGTGCTCGATGTCGCCGTCAGCTGGAATTATGCCCAGTTTTCTCATAGCAAGAACCTCACCCTTTTTGGATGGCCTGATTGCAATGTTGAGAGCCTGTTTAGCTAGCCGGCCACTCCTCCTAGTTGCTGTCGATGGGGCAGGCGTTGCTGTGGCACTTGGTCTGGAAGCGAGTGGCACCTGAAATGCTAACGTGTAATCACTGTGGCCATATATGTGACATACATGTACTTCTATCTTTTTATTAAGGAAAAGTGTTTCATAAAAATCACATATGGATCCCTTTCTTTATTTATTTATATCATATAAGGACACAACAGTAAACATATAGTAACGTTCTTATCTATCTATATCTATATCATCATCAGGTAGTATATATACGTGTTTCATCTAGTCAATTTTATATCAGCATGATGTAAGCAAGGGAAGAGCGATGAGGTTCAGTCTGTCAGAGATAAGGCACGAGCGCAAGCCTCGCAAAATACTACTGTTTCGTCCCCAGACTAAATCCTGGCCATAACGACAGCAGTACAAGCAACGCCAGTTAAATAAAATTTTTAATTGAAATTGGTACTGATGAACACATAAAGAGGGCTTCCTATAAACATCTTTTAATTGATGGCACAGCTAGCTGAGACAAAAAGTTACCACTGCTGCTAGCTAGTTCGAGGAAAGGTTGAAAAACATCAGCTGGCATAAAGGTGATGGTACGCTAAGACTTTGTACCTGGCCTTGATCAGGTGCTGCTGCTGTTCCAACCTTCCTCGTCCTTCTCGCAAGGTTCATCATCCATGGTATCACATGCCCAGCATTGAAAATTGTTAATCCTTATGTTGGCTACAGGACGACCTGGGTGCATGTCCGCCGCGTTCCTCAGCGCGGACTCTGCAGCACTCCCGTTGGATTTCTTGGCACCCAAAGCCCCAATGTCTACACAGATTTCCTTGAGGCCTGAAAGGTGCTCGATGCCAGCAGGCGGGGCGCCGTACCTGTCCCATCTATGTGCATTGAGGCACAACACGAGCCTTTCAAGCTTGGGCATTGCCCCTGCCTCGAAGCTCAGGTATGATACCCTGCAGCAGCGAGCTTCAAAATACTTCAAAACTGGGAATAATCCAGTTCCTCCGCGGATGAGAACCTTACCTTTAGGTGCTCCTCTGATGTGCAAGATTAGGTGGATAAGGGAAGGCAGCTGTGCAAGAATCCCAACATCATCCTCCAGAACCTCCTGAACAGTAAGCACCAGGTCATAGATGCTATGGAGTTCGCCAATCCAACCAGGAACCCTTGAAAAGCTGGATCCATGGAATCTCTGGAGATGGCGGAAAGAAGCAGGTATTGGACTGAATGCATCCAAGTAGGCTTCGGAGGGAAAAATATTCACTTTTAGATATTTGAGGTTGCAAAGTTTTTCAAAGCATATGTGGAGAACTTCCCTGCCTCGTTCCACCACCTCATGATCAATAATGGAGCCCGCAAAGCCAATTTCAAGGTCTGTCAGATTGGTCAGTTCTCTCAGACTCTTGATACTGTGCAGTGAGTTCGCCAAATTAAATCGGTGTACAGTATGCAATGATCTCATGTTACCTATCCCATCAGGCAATATTGTCCTCACTGGAACAATCAAATGCAATAACCGGCTCAAATGAACAATATCTGATGGTAATTTCAGAGATTTCCTCCCTTGAAGAAATTTGTAGTCAAGTTGTACTTCAAACGTTTCCAGTTGCTGCAAATCTCCAATTTTACTAGGTAACACCGCATCATAATCTTCCGCTACAATCTTTAAGCACCTCAACTGAAACAAATGGCATATTCTATCGAAGTCAAGTAATGGTGATGGCCCAATTGCTCGTGAAGTTTCAATTATTAAAACCCGTAGGTGCTTGAACTGCAGAAATGGCGGTAACCGTGAAGAGCTACCGAATCTTGCAAGGGTTCGTGTTTGGGATAGCTGGACAGATCCCATGAATCTAGAATCTATAACACTGTCCTGATTGAAAGAGAGTCTACGGATCTTATCTTTATGTCCTGTCATGTCTTGTATATCATCTATTACAGTTACAAAATTTTCTTCCCTTGATTTATGTAGGATAAGATCAAGCACCATATCATGTACCTTGCAGGATATCACCTCGCCATTATAATCTGTATCTGCAGGCTGTATCATACTCCTATTGACGAGATCATTGAAATAGTTCTTTGCAATATCCTCTGGATCTGTCGCGCTAGCTTTATATATAAAACCTTCAGCTACCCATTGTCTCGCCAAATCATTCTTGTTGATTGTGTAGTCCTCCGGATAAATACCTAAATATAGCATGCATGCCTTCAAATGGTACGGAAGATTTGTGTAGCTAAGACTCAATATTTGTCTCATGCCTTCCAAGCTTGGTTCAAAGTTGGAGCCTAGAGAGTTCCGTACATAATCCCAATTTTCCTTTAATTTGTTTGATTGATTGGCTAAAAGGCTTGATATTGTGATGATTGCAAGCGGTAAACCACCACATTTTTTCACAATTTCACCTGACACTTCTTTCAAATATGAAGGGCAAGCATCCTCCAAACCGAATATTCTTTTGAAGAACAACCTTTTTGAGTCTTGGTCACTAAGTGCCTTCATCTTGTAAACACACTCAATGTGATTAGTGCTGCATGCTCTAGCCACAGCCTCAATTCGAGTAGTTGTTATTACTCTACTACCATTCATGCTCTCTGGAAGAGCACATCTAATAACATACCATGCAGAAGCATCCCAGATGTCATCAATTACAATGAGGTACCTGCCATGTAAATACATAGGGAATGTAGCAAGCATTAGGATAGAGTAAATGAACACAGGAATGTATCCTCATTGCACCCAAAAATAATTTATACTGGTAAGGACATGTTTTTGCGCTGGTGGGCCGTATAAGTAACCGCCAGCACAAATGACAATTCTACTTGCAGTTGCTTATGTGGCGCGCCAACACAAATAAAAGCAAGCATTTTAAAGGAAAAATCACAACTTTCATCAAAGTTGGATTAACACAAAATTTATATAAAAAATGTAGAATTGACAAAATCTAAAAACAAAACTTTATAGTTGACGCTTTTTTGTCAAGACTATTTACTAGCCCAAATATTAATTATAATTTCTCACATCTAATTAAAAAAATGTTTTTTTGAATTTTGCAAATTACCACAGATGAAGATACAACAGGGACAAGCCATTTAGCCGTGAGAAACTAAGATCTAGAGAAGAGATCTAGACACATCGTAATGTTGCCTACCAAATACTAGGATTCTAATTTCTAAACAATAATAGCTTCAAAATAGGAAATCAACTAAATATCATAAATGTTCTTAGAGCACAATTATTTTCAGAGTACGTACCTCTTGTCCAATAAGAATTTTTTCACTGAACTAATCAGTTCAGGCTCTTCCCACATTTCAATGTTGGTGTCCTTAGGAGGTACAAAGCCAACTTGAGATAGTATTGTTCTCAGAATCTTCCTGATGTTTGGTTTCTGGGACACAGAAACAAAAGCTTGACACTGGAACTTCTCCTCAAGCTTGCGATAAATCTCATTTGCAAGAGTAGTCTTTCCAAGACCTCCAAACCCCACAATAGAGAGCACCTTTAGCTGATGTGCAGACACACCCTCTGCATCCATCAACTGAATCAGCTGGTCCCTTGGTCCCGTGACGCCAACAAGGCTCGCCGTCTCAGCATGGAGCGCCAGCAAGCGAAGATCGATGGCTGTGTTGTTTGACTTTGGGGCAACATCATCCATCTTGTACCTCGTACGCCGCTCACTCACCTCCTTGACACGGTTCTTAAGGCCTTCAAACTCTTTGGCAATCTCATGCCTAGTGTTCACGGTTGTCATTAACTTCATGCTCCTAACGATGAACCCTTTGAATCCGTGTGGCTTGCTGGAGTCGCATTCCACGCGGAGCATGAACTCGCTGACACTGTCATCGATATCATAGGACAGCTCGCGTACCTCCTTGGCCCAGTGCTTGTCTTGCTCATCAGGCTCCTCTGTATCTGAGATCTTCTTCAGAAAGACATACATGGTCTCGAGTTCAGCCTTTAAGAACATGATCTGTCCCTTTGCTTCCTTGAGCAGCTTGTACTTTGCTGTGAGAAGTTCACCAAGCTTCCCTAGCAGGGAGCCCATTGCACCGTGCGACGCGCTCACCACGGCAGCCTCCATCACCTCTGCTTTTATTTCTTCTGGTTGCTCTCTAAGTTGATGGTCTGTGGTTTTTCTTTTACTCCTAAATCAAACAAAAAAAATTGATTCGGAAGCTTTAAAAAAGATGGAATCGTCGATCTGGAGTAATACTACTTAGTAACTCTTTCTTTTTTAACAAGGTTCTTTAGAGTTTGGGATGCAAACAGGAAAAACAGAGAGAGTGTGATTCGCTGAGCTCACTCACCACCGCAGAGCCCATCGGGTCTCCTAGCTTGTGCTCAATCTGAGTTTGAAGTGAGCAGTTTCCTTAGGAATGCTTTCTGATGAGGTCACTGATCAGTCAAGCAAACGAGCCACCAGGGAAGGAGGGGACCGTGGGAGGCGGCGACGGTGGCATCGGTCCGGCGGAGACAGAAATCTACACGAACTCCAACAAAAGGACGGGGAAACCAACCTGGTTTTTTCGGAGAAGATGGAAAGCTTCGAGCAGTGTGGCAGCCCCTTGACCTTGACGTGATCTCCCGGCCCCACGACGCGCAAGCGAGCGAGACCAGAGCAGGAGGGAAGAGCAGTGCGTGGCCGTGGGGATGGAAGTTGGAAGACTTGGAATCGGGAGGAAGAAGATTGTGAGAGAAAGAGCGCGTGGAAAGATAGGCAAGAAGCAACGGGTTCTCACTCAACAAACCCACAAGTGCTGCTGCTGATCCAGAACCAACCGCAGCAACTGGAAAAGGAATAAAGAAAAGGAAGATGAGTGGAAGTAGCAGAGAATAAAGAAAAGGAAGAGAATGCGGGACGATGACTCAGAAAGCACAATCATTCCTCTCGTCAGTTGTTGATACACCCTTTGCACGATGCCAACCACATCTAAACAAAGTTTGCAGGTACGCGTAGCTGTCTTGTAAAGTTCATTTGCTTGACCTAGAGTGATGTGGGTCTCTCAACTTTCTCTTTATATATCATCTTGCCATTTACTACGTTTTCTTCCTCTCTCTCTTTTCTTTATTTTGTTTTTGGGGAAACTCAGTGTTTGGTGGCGGTGGCGGATGCAGGGTCCAAGGAGAATGGTGGGAGGAGGAAGAACGAAGGTGGTGACTTGGAAGTTGCGAACCAAGGAGGCGAAGAACCTATGAAGATTTTTGCTTGCATGCGTGAGTAGATGCAATAACCCTGTGACCTGGGATTGATGAATGAACCCTAGTGAACTGAATGGAGCTTGGATGAGAGCGAAGCTCAGTTTGGGCATATCAATATAGCAAGGATGGCCTATGCTGGGGACTTTCATACAAGGTCGCTCGAAGCGTTCATTGTTCATAATGCATCCTCGTTGCGGGATGCCGTTGCTCTTAGTAGTGGCTGCTAAAAGTTTAACATTTGACTTGTGATTAATTCCTTCAACCATTTTCGGCGACAATGGATCAGAGATGAAGCTCTCGGGATGCCGTTGCAGGAGCCATGTTTCTCGTCGATGCAGAGATCTCAGTTCCAATAATTCATTATCCGAGATGAAGCTTGGGATAGTCTCGTTCAAGGAATAAGAAAAAAAATAAATGAGAAAAAATAGTTCCATTGCCGGGATTTGAACCCGGGTCGCCTGGGTGAAAGCCAGGTATCCTAACCGGGCTGGACGACAATGGATGTTGTGACGATTTTGCACAACCGGTCGTTTTGGAATGTCTGTCCGTCCGAAGGGTGAGTAGGAACGGCATCTGGAGCTCTGCTTATGGTTTGAAAGCAGAGTAGCAGACCGTTCTCTTTGTAGCTATAGTTTTGTTTTTTTTTTCCAATTAAATTGTCCAAATAAGTCTACACTATCAGTTGCCGTTTTTGACTCCCACTGTTTAGCTGCAGTGCAGTTTGTATAGCATAATGGTATTAGGTCATCTTCTATTAAAGTTGAGTTACTGTTATGTTCCTATGGTTGATGGGATGCACTCACTATTGTCAGTTAGTTCCGGGTTCGCCTACTGCAGCTTTTCCCATATATACATCACTCCACAGTCCATGCTGCAACTCTCTGCATCCACAACTAGCTAGCTAGCCAGTGATACTAGTCACGAGAGACAAACTGAAGAGGGCCACCAAGCAAGAGAAAGCTGCTATCTTGGAAGAAGATCGAGTTGTTGTGACTTGCGAGGGCCCTCGGCTTGTTTTGTTGCTCGTCCAGACAAGATCGAGTGCAAACACATTTTGGGAATGGCTGGCATCTGGGAAAATGCTCTCAGATATCCCAGATGAACTGGTGCCATGTCCCACATTCTGAGTGTAGCAAACTAGCAACTGCAGCTAGGTGACTGCTTAAGCAACAAAAGCATCCTCTGGATTATTCATGTACAAGCGTCGCGTCGCGTGATCTCTTTTTCGGACAACGCCGACGGTTATTTGGGTTTCAAATTAATAAGAGCATGGTGGGAAAATTGCGAGAATTTTAGAGGAAATTATGTCTTAATTTATTGTGCATGCTTGGATATGATTAAACTTGTGGATAAAGCTATGTACCATCCTATTTGAACTAACTTACATGGGGAAATTTCAACAAAATTTACTCCCTTCATAACCACGGTGATCATTGGTCAGTAGAAATGTCCGTACGTGCACCACAGAGCAGCTACACCTTGTTAACTACTGCTAGTAGTAATATCAAACGTATGTCTCGGTGAAATCACACATGCCTATAAATATTCGAGAAATCCCATTCTAAGTAAAGTAGTGTCTTAGCGGCTTAGCCTTTTCTAGCTAGGTTTCCCTTCTCATTTCCCCATCTGCTGATCGAAAACTGATTCAGAAACAATCGGGGAAGAAAAACACACCAGAACCAACAAATGCAGGTCCAAAGTTCTTGCATTGTTGGCGTGCAAATAAGGAATAATGGAAATGGGATGCACCGAGAAAAGAATGGTCGCTGGTTGGTACTCCACTGGATTCACACTGCTCAAGCCAGCTCCATGCGTGTGGTGTGAGAACTGCCAAGCGAAGCGCAGTGGAACTCTGGAACGCGGTGGCAGAGTTGAGAGTGGAGGCTATCGTACATGTTGCGCCGACCGGAGTACGGTGACGCGCCGAGGACGAGGTCATGGCGCAGGTGAGCAAGGATGGAACAAGATTCGCCGTAGCAACACTCGTCGATCCTGATGATGACACGTAAATCATCGATCGTCAACAGAATCAAGGCTTAGAATCTTTTCTTAATTTGTTTTTTTGGTCTGTCTTTCTTCAGGAACTTGTAATCTTGTAAACAACCCCGCACAACACATTATTACTACACCAGCTGTGTTTGTTTGGTTGTTTCTTGGCCAAAATTAAAGTACGTATTCTTAACGCAACCCCTGGCCTCTGTCAGGCGATGAGGGGAGCATTGGAATAATCTGGTTTTCTTATATGTATAATTAGTCAGGAGACAAAGAGGCCACAGGAGAGCTGCTCAGTTGTTGGCTTGTTGCTCGTCGAGCCAAGATCGATTACAAAATACACTTTGAGAATGGTTGCCATCTAGGAAAATGCACTGAGAAATCCACAAGAATTTAGTGCATTGTTGTGAGGGTGACCCGGCCGTTACAACGGGCAACGTACAAATGGAACCGAGGTCATCAGACTAGCGATTGAGAAGCACAGTTCAATGGAACACATACATGGTACAGCAACTGCAGCTAGCTGATGGCTTAAGCAACAAAGGGTTGTGCGCGAGAATTTTAGAGGAAATTATGTCCTAGGGTGTTTGGATACCAGAGGTTAAAATTTAGCCTTGCCATATCGGATGTTCGGATGCTAATTAGGAGGACTAAACATGAACTAATTATAAAACTAATTGCAGAACCCCTAGGCTAATTCGCGAGACGAATATGTTAAGCCTAATTAA
Organism: Setaria italica; assembly: GCF_000263155.2. NCBI lineage: Eukaryota > Viridiplantae > Streptophyta > Magnoliopsida > Poales > Poaceae > Setaria > Setaria italica. The sequence goes on along the minus strand of NC_028452.1, from coordinate 50,058,903 downwards.
TCCATCATTAGCAAATGGTTACTGTAACACCACGTTATCAAATCATGAACTAATTAGGCTTAATAGATTCGTCTCACGAATTAGACTCCATCTGTGTAATTAGTTTTGTAATTAGACTATACTTAATACTCTTAATTAGTATCTAAACATTCGATCTGACAGGGCTAAACTTTAGCCCAACTGGAGCCAAACACTCCCTTAATTTAAACAGCCTGCTTGGATTATGCACGTAATAAAAGCTACCATCCTATTTGAACTAACTTACATGGGAAAATTACAACAAAATTTACTCCCTTCGTAACAACGGCTATAATTACTGAGTAGAAATGTCCGTGCACCACAGACCATCTCTACACCTTCTTACTTGTAGTTAATATCTAACGTAACATGTCTAGATAAAATCACACATGCCTATAAATATTCAAGAAATCCTATTGACCGCCACACACACACAACTCATATATGCGCCCATTCTATTATTGTATTAACCTTTTCGAGGTTTCCCTTCCCATTTACCCCGTCTACTCATGAAAACTCATTCAGAAAACAATCAGGGGAGAAAACACACAAGAACCGACAAATGCAACTCCAAAGCTCGATCTTGTTGGCGTGCAAAGGAATATGGAAATGGGATGCACCGAGAAAAGACTGGTCGCACGGTCTTACTCCTATGGATTCACACTGCTGTAGTCAGCATGTGCAGCTTTGGCAAGAGGTTGCAGGAATCCAGTTAGCTGTCGGGACTGAAGATAGGGTCTCTTGGAGGTGGGAAAGTTCAGGAATTTACTCGGCCAAATCTGCTTACAGGGCATATTCTTCATAGGATCAGCCAGATTCCCTGCTGCAGGATCAATTTGGCGATCTTGGGCACCTCTCAAGGTGAAGTTTTTCATGTCGCTAGCCTTGCGAGAGAGGTTGTGGACGGCGGCAAGAAGGCAACGACATGGCCTGCAGCAAACAGCACTGTACGCGCTCTGTGATCAGGATGCTGAAACTTCAGTACATCCTTTTGCTCAATGCAGTTACACTCAACAGGTTTGGCACGCCGTCAGCCAGTGCGTTGGCATTCAGAACAATCCACCAACTCAAGAGGCATCAAAGAAAAGGCCTTGACTCCAGCTTCATGCTCATCTCCTTATGGTCTACACTATCAGTTGCCGTTTTTGACTCCCACTGTTTAGCAGTAGTAACTCTGCTTATGGTCTCTGAAAGCAGTCAGAGAGCGCTGTTCAGTTGTTGGCTTGTTGCTCGTCCAGCCAAGATCGATTACAAAATACACTTTGAGAATGGTCCAGCCACACAGTATATAGCACTCCCATAGTCCATACTGCAACTATATATGTGCATCCACTAGCCAGTGATGTTAGTCACGAGACAAAGATGCCACCTCTAGCATGAGAGAGCTGGCTTGTTTTTATTTGCTCGTCCAAACAAGATCGAGTGCAAATAGATTTTGAGAATGGCTGGCATCTGGGAAAATGCTCTCAGATCCTTCAGACAACAATGCGCCGATGTGGTTGCGAGTGTGTCCCTTGCAACGATGTTGACTTCGACAACAATGCGCCGCCCTCCCGCTGTCGATTCTGGAGCAACTGTCAAGAAGATGCATGCCTATGGAGTTTCAGGTGACGAAGCCATGAACGCATGATCGCTGATGCCTGGTGCCAAGCCTTCCCTTCAATGTAATCACCAACTTTATAACGTTTTACCCCCTTTTGTTTTAAAATTGCTGGAAAACAACCAAAGATGTAAAGCTTTTGGCTTGCTCAAAGCCCTTTGAAATGAAAATCAGATGGGGATGCTCTCCCCCGTTGATCCTAAAAAAAAGGACAAGATGGGAATTTCACCCCCACCAAATTGAGTGTAGCAACTGCAGCTAGGTGACAGCTTAAGCAACAAAGGCATTGTTCAGATTCATGTGCATGCAGACCATGCATACTGACGTTCCATGAATATATGCTGTGCGCTGTCAGTTATGCTCCTAGCACAAAGAGCCACTACACCTTCTTTATACTCCTAACCCGTCTCGATGGAATCATTTTCCCGTCTACTGATCGAAAACTGATTCACAAACAATCAGGGAAGAAAAACACAAGAACCAACAAAATGCAAATCAGAGTTCCTGTCGACATGATGCAAGGGAGAAGGGAATGGGTGGCACCGAGAAAAGAATGGTCGCATGACGCTCGTGTGGATTCGCACTGGCAAAATCAGCATCAAGCATGAGATTAGATAATTGTCAGGCAGGTCGGCCTGAAGATGACTACACAGTTGAGAGTGGAGGCTAACATACAGCGTTGCACCGACCGAAAGAACGACAACGGCGAGCGGAAGAGGAGGTTAGCAAACATACGAGTAACAGGATTCAATGATTCACATCATGGGCTTCTATTTTTTGTAGCATTTTATATATAGTTTTGTGAGCCCTACAATTTTTCTCATCAATAATTAGTTAGTTTGATTTCAAGTAATTCGGCTTTGTTGTTCAGTTTCGCATTTGATCAACCCTTAAAATAGTAGCACACTGCAGTATCTTGCAACTATGTGCATCATCCACTAGCGGTTCAGTTGTTGGCTTGTTTTATTTGCTCGTCAAAACAAGATCGAGGACAAATACATAGATTGTGCTATGAGAAATTCCTGACGAACCCGTGTGTTGTTGTGAGGGTGTCCAATAGGAAAATTGCGAGAATTTTACAGGGAATCCTGTATCAATTTAATGTGCCTGCTCAGATTATACAAATACATAAAAAAATTACCATCCTATATATTTGAACTAATCCACACGGGAAATTTCAACAAAGTTTACTCGCTTCATAACCATATGACGGTAAGTAGAAATGCAGCACAGAGCAGCTACACCTCCTTAATTTACTACCTATTAGGAGGAGTTAATATCCAACCTAACATGTCTCGATGAAATCACATGCCTATAAATATTCGAGAAAGGAACCCTATTGACCATCTACTTACCGTCATGCGCCCATCTACTAAACACAACAAAAGCAACAAATGAACTCCAAAGTTCTTATCGAGCATGCAAGGGAATGGGAATGGGTGGCACCGAGGAAAGAATTGTCGCTTGGAGCGAATTTAGTGCCGCAACAGCTTGGTGAACAAGAACATCCTTGACAATCCATCCTGTGAGCTGTGTGGCCAGGTGGAAGACTGCAACCATTATCATCTTTCGCTGCTCCTTTGCATCACAGGTTTGGGCGTCGCTTGGCTCTCACACGGCCAACTCCTCTGTCCAAGTTCTCTGGATTGTTCCCCATCCGACAACAGTCCCTGCACGGCACTACAATGGCTTCCTCCTTCTGATCTCATGGATGCTATGGAAGCACCGCAACGACACCGTCTTCTCAAGAGCCCCACCATCTCACGCACGATTCTGGGCGTCCTGCTGGGATGAAGTGCGTCGAGCGATTGCTGAAGCCTTGTGCACTGTCTTTTGTTCAATGTAATGCCTAGTAACTGACTGAATGAGCCCCCTTCCCCTCTCGCTTGTTTTCCTTGCTGAAACCCAAGTTGTACAGACTTTTGGCTTTAAAAAGGCCCCAATAAAGAAATTAAGGGGGAAAACCCCCCCCCCCCCCCCCCCCCGCCCCCCCCGGGTCCCCTGTTGACCCTAAAAAAAAGAATTGTCGCATGGTACTTCTGTCAATCCACACTGCGCCCACACGATTGTAAGGCAGCGTAGTGAGCATGGAACAAGATCCATCATGGGCGTGATTGATTGCACCTCATGACATGACAGAGCTCGTCATCTCAGGCAGTCAGGCTCTCAGCTGCTCTGTACCAGTAATTCCTTTCGAGCTAGAACACATTGAGAGGCTCCATCTCTTCTAGCGCAACCTCATGAGGGTTGTCAATTATTCTCATGAAAATGATGCTCCTCTCACAACATCTCCGTTTTGTGCTAGTGTATGTCTTTTCTTTGAGTCTACACGTTCTTGGCCAATTGCATACTTTTGTTTTGAAACGAGCCAACAGGAGGGCTACTGCTATATTAAAATAGAGGCCAATTGCGTGCTTGACACCGCTTTGAACAGTTATGGTAGATATTCATTACCCAAAATAACTCGTCAGATTAGTTAATCCTTTGCTGTTACTGCTATGTGAAGCATGTTCAAGCTTAGCTCTTGTCTATGCTGCACTGATGCAAGATTTTGTAAACGCATACTGTGGCTGTACTGGTATGCATTCCTGCATGACTCTGATGCTGCTGCTCGTCAAACTTACCAGCTCTGTTGCGTTCCTCTGCTGTTGAACCCGTTCTCTGTTTGAGCAGGAGTTGTCGACTTCGAAAGGACACGAGGCAGCACCACGTTGGTTTGTCAGCATGAGTGATGAGGTTTGGGCACTTGCAAAACCTCATATATGCAAACAGGCCATTTCGTTTAAAATATCACTTTTCACATTTAATAATTACTAAATCATCCATAATCATGAACATTTAGATCTTATATATACTATATATACTAAGTAGTAGTATTATGTACCGTAAAAGGGCTCTGCAAACAGATAGAGCATTCATTCTGACGAATTTTGAGAGAGCGAAGAAAACCGATTCATTACTGCCACTACACTGAATCAGAATGAAGATATACCAGGGATGCAATAAAAGAACATACAGAGCCACAGTTCTTTCTGCTAAAAAAAATTGTAGACACTTAATGCAGACATACTCTCTCTTCATTAGAGGGCTCTGAATTTGACACTACCTTGCGTTGTCATTGACAATTTGACACTGCAGTGAGCAATGGCAGAAGTAAAGGAGATCGCTCCATTGAGTTGACCTGAGCAACATATCATTTCTGAATCGAAGTGGAATTATTCATCGCTTGTCTGGTATGAACAACCAGATTCACCATTTCTTTTGAAAAAGAACATGCAAGAGAGCTGCGTATCTTTGTATTAAGAAGAAAGAAGAGATAGTTTAAGGTTACAACGCGGGCTAACTGGGCGTACGCACACGAAACAACTTTGCATCAATGATTACGTAATGAAATGAACAACTAATCAACAGCAAACAGGAGGCAGGTCGACTAAGGATGTGGTCCTCCTGCTGATACTGGCCAACCCAGCAAGGATAGGTGTGTGGCACCTGCGCTGCACCAAAGCTGAGCCTGCTCGACGATTTCAGAAACCAGCCGGCTGGGCTGTTTAGCTTGTGCTCCGTTGAAAATTCGCCATTCCTAAGCCTGAACGATACTTCCCATAAGACGAAGATGGTTTCAGCCGCCAACGGATTTAGTCAACTCTTGCACAGGACCTGTCAATCAGATGTCTTACTGAAGCATCACATGCTCAATTTTACATCTGAACGACTGCCTCACTGCCTCACTGGTCTGCTGCCTAGCACACTGAAACCCCATGTTTCTGACAAAATTAGCTTCAGCTCAAAGATGAAGATTTCAGGCTATTATATTATACCGGGGACTTTTTTGAGTCGTTAACTAGTGTGCTCGTTGTGTGAAAATGTAGGTATGCATTTTGCAACCAGTGCCTGGGTGCGTAGGTCGTAGAGTCGGCATGTTCTTTTTTTTCTTGAGATGAAGCCGCTTCTATTGACTTGCCATTATCTAAAGAAGATTGGTTTTCCAGTTCATTGTCAGCAGACTCCATTTTGCTGATGCCTGAACTCTGAAACACGCAGCATTTTCATCAACGCAACAGACAACTGAAAGCAGCAGAGCATCAACCGAAATTTCTCATCCATTGAAGCTTATTATGCGAAATTTGCGGGAGGCCCAATGGCTGTTCTGATTTGGTTGCCGTCGGCAGATTAACCGGAGATTCCTCAGCATAAAAAATCAGTCTCAAGTTCCTGCTGTGATGGCAATTCAGCTTCGAATTCAGACAAGCGCGTTCAGTGTAGCAGAGAATTCAGAGTTGTTTTCCTGATCTTCTCCGAAGAGTCCATCGCTGATGTATGATCCATCCCCACATGTATGATCCATCCCCGAAGGACACGAGGGCAGCACCACGTTGGTTGGTCAGCTCGAGTGATAGGTTTGGGGACACTTGCAAAACCACAATATGTGCAAACAGAGCATTCATTCTGATGAATTTTGAGAGAGCAAAGGAAATCCATTCATTAGCATCACTGCCACTACACTGAATCAGAATGAAGATATGCCAGGTTGTGTGGACAAAAAACACAAAATGGAAGTGGAATTGTTCATCGCTTTTTTTGGTATGAACAGCCAGATTCCTCATTCCTTAAGCCTGAACAATACTACTTCCCATAAGAAGATTGTTTCAGCAGCCAACGGATTTAGTCAACGCTTGGGAAGATTGCACAGGACTTGTCAATACTTTAAGGTCCAAAGAAAGTAACAGACCAACTGAGTCTATCAATGATACTGAGATGCATGCGTCTTCTCTCAGACTATTCCAAGTTATATTAGCAATAATGTTCTAGGGAAGAGTTTTTTTTATCTAATCTAGGAGACAAGGGGACATTGTTGTTTCTACCGGCAGCGATGTTTTACTGAAATATCAGGTGTTTTTTACACCTGAACGACTGCCTTCAAGGACACTGAAACCCCATGCTCTAAGATGAAGATTTCAGGCTACTGTATTATGCCGGGGGCGTTTTTGACTCTTGCAAGTTGCGGCAGCTTATTGTGGCTTTGTTGTATCCTGATCAAGTGCTCTGTTGTGCTTGTACTTGAGTATGTCATGTTCTCAGTTTCAAGTTTCAACGCAGTATGAACGCCATCACCGTCAAACACGAAAACTGATGGAGTTCAGTAACAAAACACTCTGCTGTGCTCACAGTTTTCTAGTCCCTGTACTGCACAGGCAGCAGCCAACATGGAGTCATGTAGACTTCTGAGAAAAGACCTTTTGATTGTGTCTGAATGTTCGGTCGCTTCGGCAAGGTTGGAGATGGAAAAAAAATTTCACTCGACCTACTTTGATCTGGATTTCTTCTGCTAGAGCATGCAGCAGAATATGCTGACTTTGGAGGTGAAGCAGAGGAAGAAGAAGACGAGATCGATCACTTTGGTTAGCATGAGTGATCTTATCAGGTTTCATGACGCATGAAGTTAAACAGCCCTGCTTTCCTTAATTCAATAGTAAATTATCACGATGGATCTACTGCACGCATGCAGTGACATCAACTCTTTTGACAGCACCAAAATGTATCTGATTATATTTGCTCTGACCATCTTGCCTTTTTATCTTTGTTGACAACTTCATGGCATGCATCAGAGCTTCAGAAAGGTAGGACCTACGAGTTACTTATCTCTACAGTCTTCAGAGATGGAATGTGTGTTCAACAGAAAATCTTGGTTCCTTTTGGATCATCATTGTTGCTATTATGTGGCATCATTTGAATAGTTTGATCGAAAAAGACATCAAAGTTTGAATAAATTTGGTAGTTGAGCACTTCAACTACTTCATAAAAAAGAAGATATAGGGACCAAAATTTAGCATTGAATTGAATTTTAAACTCATCATTCTTAGCTGAAAATGGACTCTAGAGGCCATGATAACTTTCGCATCCAGTTATAGGACATGAAAAATGATTTTTCACCAGTTGCCATCAACTGAGAATTCATCTATTACTTGCATTGTAGTTTAGACAGTGCTACAGAAAAATAACAAAACAAAGGAAGTTAAAGAGACTCAACTAATTGGAAGATACCTTGTGAAAGAAACAGTTGCGATAGTCTGATTATAATCAGGATCAGGACGAATGCCTACTATTAAAAAATCTCTAAAAACTAAAGATTGGAAAAAAAAAGTTCCAGAATTGTATGATTGCAGGATATAGAGCCAGCTTAGTTCAACTCGAATAGCCTAAATAATTGTTTCTAATTGTTTCAAAGAGAGCAGAATATATAAGTAAGATACTTCAAAAAGGAAATCATGTGCACTGCAAGATGTATACCCAAAAATAAGTGGAGATTACATGGCTTCCCATTACAAGAAGGATGAAAAATCAGTAGAATCCAGGATCAAAATAGAAACACCACCAACAAAGAGAACGAGAAAAAGCTTATGTTTGATGAAACTGAGTGACAGACAATAGAGGTGTTAGAACTTGTGGGAGCACATGAGAGTTTTATAAGGATATTTTTCTCGGAAATTCATAGTTTTTATTGCAGAAAATAGACCGGATCTTTTTTAACGGAATTATCTTAAACAACCAGGACAGTGTTACGCCGTAAAACATATGATGTACTCATTGTAAGAAAGTCGCGCCCTGCTATCCATACAAGCAACAATTCAGTCTAGAGTCTGGAGAGGTCAATTTGTGGGTCCTAAATGTTTTCTTAACCATTATCAAACAAAAGAGGGACTCAGATTTTTCTTTATGCCAAAATTTCCTGGATAACTACGAGTGCCAAGTGTCAGGTTACAAAAATTGTTTCCCTCTTACAAATCCACAGCTGCTGACTGCATTTTTCATCCAGGCTGAAAATGGTGGACTCAACCATCACACTTTTCCAAACCTGGAAATATTTAGCATCTTTTTTCTTTGCTTGGATGGATATGGAGTTATTTTGAAGCAACATGTGTAGGTGTGTCACTTTCCTTGCAGTGACTAAAAATTTGATGGCCAGAGTTTTGTGTCGTATGAATGCTTTGAGATTCTTCAGCTCTAGCAGTACAAGTAGCAAAGGGGGACTGATTTTCTTACCTAATCCGAAGCTTCTCCAAGTTTTGTGGCTCAAAATGTAAGTTACACTTTAATATGAGACAAATCCGCACATCCCTTTCCACCCAACATAAACGGCATTAAAAATTTAACTGTCGACGAAATTTTGTGATCAACCCTTTTCTCAGTAGAAAAAAATATCTACGCACGGTTTAGCTTTTACACCCGGAGCTTTTCTTCCTGAAACTATTTTTTCCTGTTAATTTGAAGAGACAACCGCGGTCTCAAATCGCGACAACTACCGGACAGAGAGAAATTACAACAGTTAACAAAAATGTAGCAAATGTATTCCAAAATCTGATAGTAGTTACCATTCAGATCCAAAATTTAATTTGCAAACAAGCAAAAGGGTCCAATTTGAGGGGAAAAATACCACTCACCCTCGTTTGTGGTAATAAAAGAAAAAAGGATAGCAGATAATTCACCCTGCAAAATTAAAAGGGCTAGCTTAGACAAATCAATCACACTCCTACCGAGTCAAAGGGCATGACGACCTCTGCCTTGACTTGGCACAACACAACATAGTATTGATATGCTTAACCATACTCCCTCCATTCCAAATTATAAGTTATTTTTAGAGAGTCAAAACATCTCAAGTTTGACCAAATTTATACAATAAAGTACTAACATTCATGATACCAAATAAGTACTATTAGTTTCTTCATTAAATATATTTTCATAGTATATATCTATTCGGTGCCATAAAATTTTGTGATCCTCTCTATAATTTTGGTCAAACGTAAAATTGTTTGACGCTCCAAGAAAGTTAGAATGACTTATAATTTGGAACGGAAAGATTACAAAAGAAAAATCAAACCATCTTCTGAAATAGATTCCTAGCTCAAAAAATCAGAACGAGTCCTCAACCATTAAAAAAGGCATCACTATATGATGCGTTCTAAGTCAAAAATTTGAGTCTTTAGAAGTTTGTAAAGTAGATTAGGTTAAATAATTGCTTAATTGCTTCCTCTAATTTGTGCAGGAAATGAAATGAGAAAGTTCAACGTATAAGGCCAAAGTTCCATTGACTTGGACCTGGGCAAAAATTTCTCACATCTTAATCTTTGGCTGTCTTCAATTCAACGTATGACCACTCATTTTACAATAAGGGCCAGGCCATCCAAACATATTAATACAGCGATTAACCAAGTCCGTACACAGCCTCCATTTGGCCACCATCATCACCATGTATGGCATGTAAAGCAGCTATCTTAGCCCTAGAAGCAAGAACAAGCTCCTGATGAAGCCAGCCATGGAGGAGGAGAAGCCATTGTTGGAAAGGATCAAGAAGACAGGCGGCGGAGCCGAAGAAGTCGAAAACGAAGAGGATGACTTGGTGTTCCCGGGGTTCCGGTTCCACCCGACGGACCAGGAGCTCGTGGGCTTCTACCTCGCGAGGAAGGTGGAGAAGAAGGGGTTCAGTATTGACATCATCAAGGAGATCGACATCTACAAGCATGACCCCTGGGATCTTCCAAGTATGTTCAATTCATGTCACAGTCACAGTGTGTTCTTCTTTGATTGCTCAAGATGGAAGCTAGCATGCATGGAGATCGATCGGAGCTGACTGTGTGGAGGTATGCATGAACATGCATGCAGATGAAGCTCGGCATGGGGTGGTGCAGGGTGCATCAGGAGACAAAGACAGGTACTTCTTCTGCCTGCGTGGACGCAAGTACAGGAACAGTATCCGGCCCAACCGCGTCACCAGCTCCGGCTTCTGGAAGGCCACCGGCATCGACAAGCCCATCCACGGCGGCGGCGGCGAGTGCCTCGGGCTCAAGAAGTCCCTCGTCTACTACCGCGGCAGCGCCGGCAGGGGCACCAAGACCGACTGGATGATGCACGAGTTCCGCCTCCCCTCGACGGCGGCGTCGGCGGCGGCGGCGGCGGCCGAGCTCCAAGATGCAGTCAGTGCTAATAATTCACAGATCAACCCTGTAACTCTCAAACACAATAATTCAGATAAACTGAAACACTATTTAATTCTTTTTGTTCATCTCTAATCACAGGAAATATGGACGATATGCCGGATCTTCAAGAGGAACATGTCGTCGTACAATAGGAGGTGCCAGCAACAGCAGCTGAAACAAGAACACAGCAGCGAACGAAGCCATCAGCAGCAGCAACAGCAGTTGCAATATTACTATGACTACCACTATCTCCATCAGCACAGGATTTCCGTGGCGATGGCGAGCAGCTTCGACTTCGATTCGTCAGAGACGAAGGAGGCTTATGGCGCCACTGACCACAACCAGCCGTTCCTGTTGCATGGTTTCCATGGCGTGTCATCGGCCATAACAACAGCAGCAGCAACATCAGGATTGATGATGGGAGCTCCTTCGTTGCCAGCATCGACGTCAGGGTGGAGCGAGCTGACGACCTTGAGAGAAAGTGGTAGCACCTGGGACGAGCTCGGAAGGATCATGGAGATCTAACAGATAGATGCAACCTACTTGGAATTAAATACGGATCACTATTCACTAGCTTTGCATGGCTTTGGCATTAGTAATAGCACTTAACTTTACCTACCCTCGTTGTAAATACGGCTCCTCGTCCTCAACCATGTGCGTGTGCATGGATGGTCCGTGTTGTAAAAACATTTTATCACTTAATTTCTTCTTAATACAAAAATATGCAGCTCTTCTACGTACCAACCCTATGTCGCTTGTACAGTGGTTTGACGTCTCACCATATTGGGTATATAGTTTGCTCTAGATCAGTCCTCCCTCAACTCCTCATTATGCTTCGAAATGTGTCCGATTCACTTTGGAACCCCAAATAACTGGAGTTAGTTTCTCCCTTGCTGAAATTAGCAATTCGGCATTTAATCCAAAATCACTTCACAAAATGAGGCCATAATTCCACGTGGCGAAATTGAGCATACCTCAGCTAATAAAACTCCTTTTTGATGGAACATTGCAGGTATTGTTTGTTTAATTACGGTCTACAGAAGTTGCCTGTGAATGGAGCCATTGCACGTGAATGTTGTCACAGTTTCAAACTTCTAACTTAAAACTAAACTTGTACAATTTTTTTAAATACATGTTGAACACGTTTTCATTAAGAAGAAGAGAATTACAAAGATGCAATTTTAGGAGAAACCCACCTAAAGTGCAAAGTTACAAGAACCACCACCCTGGCAACAAGCAAAACACAAACACAACAACAGAAAAGAAAACTACACCATCACCACCACACTAATCACGACCTAAGATGGCTCGTACCTGCAAGAGAGAAAGACACCATGAAAACATGCACATCACGTATTGCCTAACAAAGAGAACCAACTGAGGTAGAGTGTGAATGTCATGCAAGATGATGCCTCCAAGGAGGAAGCAACGCCAATACCAACATCATCCGTCTGTAGCAGACCAAGTCTTCACATGGCGAAAACCAACAACACCCAGTGTGGTGAGCTAGATAATAGATAATGTAAATCCATGCATATTCGAGTGTAGCCTCGAATCTTCCTGTCCCATTCCCAAATATACATCTAGATATCCATGATATTGTTGTCTAGACAATCCAAATGTTCTTCCATATAAAAAAAATAGATACTTTTTCTCAAAAGCAAAATGAGACATGTGCTAACCGCCCCACGTCGTCTCCCTGGAGGCGACATGGGTGGCTCCACCGCCACCACCGCCCCTCCTGACCTCCTCCCCACCTCACCACCCTCAGAGCAGTGCACCGGAAGCCCGAGTGCCTGCTAGGAAGGCGGTGACCAGCCGGGGACCGGCACAGACTTTGGGTGCGGTGGCGTGGGGCTACAGAGGTGGCGGCGGCGCCCCAGGCTGGCGGATCTGGCATTTCAGGGACCGGATCCGGCGCCCCTGGGGATGGATCTGCGGGTCATGGCGGTGGGTAGGCGGCCGTCCTGGCCTCAAGTCCGGCGTCTCGGTGGGCCTAGGACCTGGCGGCGGTGGCTCCTCTGCGGCAACAGCTGAGGGTGAGCGCGGGGCGTGGTGGCGCTCACACCCCCCTTGGGCAGCGGTGCTGGAACTCCACCACGAGTTGCAAAAGTGACCGGCGCAAGTGGCCACCGCTCGCTCGTGTCTGGCGGGAGCGATTGCGCGGCCAGCAATGGGCTGCGTGGGAGGGGATTTGTGGCGGGGGCGGCGAGCTGCAGGTTGGGGCGACGGGTTGCGTGGGAGGGGATTTGAGGCAGGGGCGGTGAGCTGCGAGAATGAGGGTAGCAGCCACGCGGATGCAGGCGGCCCAGGGGATGGCATCCAATCCGCCGTGTGGTTGACCAGCTCGCGGAGGCTGGCCCCGAGCGCAGAGGTGAGGTGGCGCTGTGCGGGGAAAGGAGTGGATCGGTCAACGGTGGCAGACGGAGTGCGACCAGTCCGGCGTGAGATTGTGCGAGGGCGGGCAAGTGGGGCGAGCAACAAGCCGGGGCACAACGGCTTCTATGCCTCAACGGTGGCAGCGTGGTGCCGCAGCCGGGGTGCCATGTGCGAGGTGTCCCAGTGATGCCATGGAGGCGTGGCAAGGACACCTGGCATAGGGGTGCGCTGGTGGCACCGAGGTGAGGCTGCAGGCGTCATCGGGCCACCTCTCCTCGGCTAAGGAGTTGCGGAGGTGGCAACGGGAGCGGAAGGCGGCTGAGCATTGATGGGGGCTCGCGCGACGTGGAGGAGGCTGCAAGGAGTGGATGTGGCGGCGAGCAAGCGGAGGTGGAGGCATGGCGGCGTGGTCACATTGGTGTGCGGTGGTGACACCGCCCCAGTTTGGGCTGCTATGACCGTGGTTTGGGAATGTCAAACTATGAGCGTGTGGTGAGGGTTGGGATGCTCAAGGCGAAAGCCCTCGCTAGCGTTTGGTAGTGGAGTTGACTACGGCGCCCTAGGGCGTTGTTCTACCCGTTGGGGGCGTCACTTCGGAGCTACAACCCTACTGCACAGAGTTCTCTGGTTGGAAACCCTATCCAGACCCTGGACAAGCGCCGGCGGCACCATTGGCATCATGCTCTCTTTGGAGGCATTGTTTATAGAGACCCATCTTGGTTAATGACATTGTTGGTCCATTGGTCATTGGCGGCCGCAGCTGGTGGCAGCATTTCGGTCGTGTGGAAAGCTAGACAGGTGTTGCTAAGGCCATGTGGAGGCGATCGTAGGTATGGCAGCGGTCAGGGGTTGTTACATGGTTGTCGGCTTTGGCTGCTTGCAGCGGACTGCGGCGGCTGGTATTGCCTGGCAACGGTCAGAGCGGTGTGGGACTACGTCGGAGGATGGCACTTGCGGCAACGACAGCGTGGGACAATTAGGCTTGCAGCGGACCTCAGCGGGTTGATCAGCTTGGCTAGGCTATCCGGTGCGGTACATCGTCAAAAAGCGATGCATGCGACTTCTCGGTTTGCTGTCTTGACCGCGGAGGCTTTTGCACGGGTGAAGCAACGAGGCGAAGTCGACCTGCGGCGGCGGTTTTGGTTGTTTGATGGAGATTTGGTGAAACGGAGCAGCATTGCTTATCACTCTGACGGCAATAAAAGAAACAGATTCGTGACATGGAGTACCACGGCGGGTGAGGCAAGGCCCTCGCGCACGGTGTTTCTTCGAGGCGATGAGAGCGAGGTGGAGTCCAACGATGGTTGTAGCGAGGCCCCCATGCGTCATGTTCTCGTGGTGGTGACTGCGAGGCAACCTGTGAGATATTCGGATTCGGTGGTATCACTCCATCAGTTGGAGTATGGTGTTGTAGCGGCACTACGGCGGAGGGTCCCGCATGGCGGTGGCCTTCTCGATGCGGTGCAGTCTACTCCTATCGGTTCCCTATCGACGTAGGACCACGCTCGGAGATTTCGGCAAATTGATGAGCATGATTGTTGCCTTGTTGGTGGATGCCGCCTTGGTGAGTGGAGTGGGGAGGCCGCGTTGACGTCCCAACCGGTCGGATGTGCTGGTTTTGAGTTGAGTGGTGACCCGCGTTGATATCCCAAACTAACTGGATGAGTCTTTTTTTTTCCTTTTCTTTTCCTTTTCCTGTCTATAGCCTCTAATCTTATATTTTCTGCTATATTAATAAAACACGCACTATCTTTTGCGTCGTTCTTTGAAAAAGCAAAATGAGACGGAGGAAGAAGGGATGTATCGGGCGAAAGAAATGGGCTGATACGGCGCCGCCCGTAAATAAGTGCTTCGAAAGCGATAAGAGATAACCCGTCACTCAAAGATGATCTTTTGTTAGCTTAGCCGCTGTGTGATTAGAACTGCCATCATCTGTGCCTGGGCCCACACGCCCACGTGGTGTACCGACCAATCATCAGTGTCCCTGTCCTCTCCCTGCGCCGGATAGCTCGCCGCCGCCGGTCCACTCGCCCACCTCGCCCGTCATGGCCGCCGCTGCAGCCGCAGCTGCCGCTCGGCGCGTCCCGCTCCGGGCGTCCCCGCCGGCACCAGCCTCTCCGGAGACAGCTAAGGCCCCTGCTTCCGTTCCGACCTCCTCGGCCGCCTCTGCATCTCCTCCGCTCCGCGCCGCCGTCGCCCCGAGTTCCGGCCGCCGGCTCCCGGCGCCGCCGCTCCGGTGCTCCTCCTCGTCATCGGAGACCTCGGTACCGCCGAGCATCGGCTTGCTTGTGGAGGTGGAGGGGTGAGGGGCCATAAAAATCCAGTCTTTCTACTGCTCAGTTCGTGAATTCCAATTTCCCCTTGTTTTTATCCCAAAAAAGGAGTGCCTTTTCTGCTTGTAGAGCAAGGTAGTTGCTGAAGCTAGAGCGGTTACTGGGATTAGAAATGTTCAAATTTAGAATAACTGTGCAGATGTAGACAGTGGCAGGAATTAGTGAGAGTAACGTGTCCTCAGATAATTCGCTGAGACAAGTGCCACAATTAAGTAATTTTGTATCTGATTATTTCTGTGAGAATCCATTCTCCATTTTGTATCGATCTAGCTGAACCATGCTTTGTTGTTGAACAAATACTACTGAGTTTTCTTTTGAGCTATTAGCCTATTACGGAGTAGTGAATAGTGATGCCTTTTCTTGCTTTCCTTTGCATTGCTGATATCAGAAGAATTACTGTTTCTGATTGAGCATTTCATGTTTCTGTTCCGCAGAGTTCTTGCAGATGTCTACCGTTTCGGCAATCGTCAGGCTTTCAATGTAGGTGCGAGACATATAAATCTTTCTATGCTTCATGTCCTTATCAAGTTCTATTACTCTTTGTAGCACTTTATTTTTCTTTAATCTATGCCATGCCATGCTGAGGTTGAAATACAAAATAGCAAATAAAGTAGATAAACAATGAAGGGATCTAGCAGAATAGAAGTCTAGCTGCACAATTGTGCATAGTTCTTGCCTGTCTTGATTCTAATACATATTAATATTTTATTCCACCAGCGTTTCAAAGTCTCGGGCTAGATTGTGCAAATTGGACAGAGCCAATATATACTGATTTGGTCAGGTGCGTATTAAGTTCTCTAGCGTCGTCAATCACATGTCCTGCCTCTCCTTCAACACTGGGTTAGCTCTTGGCATTACAGATTGGATTGTGTTCCCTTGCTGTGTTGTCCCCTTTTGTCTAACCTCTTAGTTTGGACTGGACTGGACGGAGGTGTTTCCTTTTCTCTTTATGTTGATTATTATTTTCCTAAAGCTACATTGTTTTCTAGGAAAGCTCGTGGTGATGAGGAAAGGATGCTGGCATTATTCTTTGACAGGGTATGGTCTATTTCTTCCCCTAGTATGCTTTTTGGTCTTGTAGGAATTAGCAAATCTGGCTACACTACATCGCAAGTCAGCTACATTTGCTTAAAGACATTGGGGGAAAACAGAACATCTAAGCGAATTCTTTCAATTTCTGTAGCTTGTAGCCAAATTTCATTTAAAAATAATTGTTCCTCCCATGTGACAAAATACTTGTTGTGTAATATAGCTTTGTGGATCTGAGTAATTGCATCTGCTGATGCATTTCATTTTTGGAATTTAACCCCTTCCTCTGACTTGACACAGATTGGCTGGCCTACATCTTTGCCGACTAGTGAGAAAGGATCATTTATGAAAAGTGTTCTTCGTGAAAAGGTAAGCATATCAAGCATTACCTGGCCACTTTATGATATATCAGGCCTTGACAGAAGTTAGCTTGAGTTGTACCTTGCTGGTAGTGTTTTCTGATCCTTTTCCTCATCACTGGACTCCTGATTTCACCTAACTTTTATATATGCCAATTGCATTCAGCCAAGGATCTCAATTTCTTTTGTGCATATTATCCATGTATGATTCTACTAAGGAATGGAGAACAAACTAATTTTTATCCAGTGCAGCTGGCTGGCAGTTAGAAAACAGAATGTTTGGATATAACCTGAAAGCAGGGTTACTTCGCTTAATTCCTGTTCTATGCGCTAGTTTTTATCCACCATTTCCTGGCACTAATTTCTAAGTTTGAACCTGATTTCAATCAACCTGATTAATCAGGATCTTGAATTTGATATCAAAATGGACTAGTGTTCCTTCTCTTTCACCCATTTTCATTATAAATATTGTTATATTGACTTCTTTGAGCATCATTCTCTTGTTCTAGTTGAAAGCTTTGGAAGAATTCTCAGCTTCTGGTAGCTTACCACTGCGGCCTGGAGTTGAAACGTAAGACTTCAATCTTTCTTTTTTTCGAGAATACGCAAGAGAGCTGCATATCTTTTTCATTAAGGGAAGCAGAATAAAAATTGTTACAACATGATCCGCCGAAGCGCTCACTGGCACATGGTTCAAACTACTGACTTATGCTAAGAAAAGAACTACCGGAAAAGAAGAGTAGTTGTGATCTAGACTGAAATAGCATCTCCTGATGTGGGAACTACAGCAGAGCTGAGTTCACCATGTCTTTTTGCTCTGTCTTGGGCCTATAGCCTGATCACCTCACCAATATCACAGACTACTTGAGCGACTGTTGCGTTCTTTGCTTTGGAAGATGCGAGCCTTCCTGATTTTCCATGCTATCAGCATGAACAAGGAGTTGAGGCCCTTAGAATGTTGCTTGTCCATATACCCTGCCTGAGCTGCAGACACCAGTCAATTACTTGTAAATTGTAATAAGCAGTCTCTATAGACGTATGCACTGTCGTTCATTTTTCTCATCCTTAAACTTTTGCAAGAATTACAGGACCATTTAACTAAGTGATCATGTGGGCCATTTGTTGATATCTAAAAGAAGGAACAGAAGTCATAGCATTTCAAATAAAAGTTTCTGTGTGTTCTGATACACATGCTGCATGCTTTGATTTCATCAATTCATGAGCATTTATAAGCAAATTATTTTTGTCCTTATTTTGATCTTATGTATTTTTCTGAACAGCGTTTGCCTCTCTTAAATACTCTGCGCTTGCCATAGGATATGAATGACTCTATCTTGAACTTTAAGTTGCCATGTGTCTGATTCTGTGTATGAAATCATTCGAAGGTTCATTGATGATGCACTTAGTCAGGGTATCCCTGTCGCCATATTGGCTGCATATGGGAGGAATGGAGAAAATATTTCAAGGTACAGTTTGTATAAAAAAATATCTACTGTCTACTCTTGTTATTTATCTCAAACTAATTGATGGAAATGCTGTAATTTGTCAAGATATTTTGTTCTCATTCCTTTTCTATTTGACTCTAGATCCATAGTTAAAAAGTTGGGTCCTGAAAGAACATCAAAAATAAAGATTGTTGGAAAAGATGAGGTTGAAGGAAGCTTCTACGGGCAACTTGTTCTTGGTAAAGGAGTCACATCCAGTTTGGATGAGCAACTTATCAGGGAAGCCCAAAAGGCTGGTAAGTATTGCTGAATGAAAAAATTGCAGCCTCGTTCATTTTTGTTTCAGTTCAAGGACCATTTGAAGTTAATTCCAAATGTTCTGTTGCAACAGCTTCCGCAGAGAAGCAGAGGATTGCAGAAGAGGTTGCATCGATCCTAAAGCTTAGCGTTGACATCACAGTGTCTGAAAGGTTATTTCTAACACTGTACCTCCCTGGAAGAATATTATCTGATTTTCATTGCCTAGAATATTATCTAAATTTCACTGCCTAGTCACCATTGTCAGCTCTGAGAAGGTAATAGCGGCTCTGCGAGCTGGGTCTGAATACGTTGGATGCGACGTACGAAACTGCATTCTTGTTGCGGGCAGCCAACCTGGTGTCCTTGCAGCAGAGCGCATTGGCATGCCATGCGTAGTTGTTCGAAGCAGGTAAACTGCCTTTGCCTCTCATGTACATGGCTTATTTCAACCATGATTCGGGTTCATGTTATCTTACTAAAAATCTGTGTCTCCCAGCTTTACTGCCAGAGCAGAATTTCCCTCCGCGAAGGCTGTCATGGATGGATTTGGCGGTACAGACTTAACCGTATCAAAACTACTGAGCAAGAAGTGGTCTTAATAATGTGTCGATTATCAAAACTAAAGGATGGATTGGAGAATGCTATGAATTCGTAACTGATCGAGTCCTGGCCCATGAGAAGCCTTTTTGTAAACATGAGACACTTGCTGATGAAAGCTGTGAGAAGCGGAAACAGTAATTGTTTTAGCAATTGAGCAATAATATGAATCAGCAATTCAAGTATTCAATAAATTGTCAGATTTGTTCTGAGGTCTGTGATCTTTGGCTTTTACTCCTTAGAGTTGAGACACACGTAGAGACTAGAAAAATTAAGAGTTGGCCATTCATTACTAAAATCTTATGTTTCCCTCCCATATTGAATGATCAAGATACATTTCAGATAATCTCATCTACATGTCAAGTGTCAACAAGTTGCAATCCTGATGAATGGCCAACAGATGTTTATTTCCTGGCCCACTTTCATTGAATCCAGTGCTTTGCTGGCCTGACAAGGAGCTCCTAAAGTACTCTTGTTCAGCAGTTGAGTCATGTCATTCTTCTTGAGTTCCTGTTCTAGATCTGGGTAAGCAAGAGAAAGAAAAGTGAATAATGCTATGTTCCGATCACAAATAGCAAAATCTATAAATCCAGAAAAGCCAAAACGACTAATAATTTTGGGACCGAGGAAGTAGTACAAGTAAATTTTATTTTTTACAGCTATTGTTGTTTTTTTTATGAAGGCTAGCTAGATTATAATCGTGTGGAGCATATGCATAGAATCCAAAAGTTGCTTCGCATGGAAAATGAAGCTGATGGAAATAGATAGGCATATGAGGTATCAAGAACTTCTGTAAAACAGACTTGTCACATTTCTAGCTGTAACTCTTGGGCAAGGGAGCCTCCGTGTGTTCCGTACGTCCCGGTGTATCAAAGAATGTAGCGAATATATGAAAAACCATCCAAATTAATTCCAGTTAATTATGTTATCATCTACTGATCAACTCCATTAAGTAAAACTAAATCGGGTAGTACGTGAGATGTGTCATGAGTAGTAGCAAGGATTTCAACACATCCCATAAGCACAAGTCAACTACACATAGCATAGCATGCATAGAGGTTCATCATTACACAACACACAAGGTACCCAGTAGTAATAGTCACTTTTCCAGTAGTGTTCTCGTGCTAGTAGGCCTCGAGGTAACGCCTATTCATGTTATTCCGAGTTTGTTTTCGTCATTGTTACTGTGTGCAAAATCTCAAATCTGTCTGTCATTTCAGTTTACACTTACATATATGGTGAATGTTCACATATGCGAATTACTCTAATATTCTTGACCTCAGAGATCCCCTCTCTACTAATAATGTGCTACATTATCAGTAGTTGTTTGCTGGCCCACTTTCATTGAATGGTGCATACATCCAGTGATTTGCCTCACAAGGAGCTTGTACAGCTAGCACTCAAAAGCTGTACTGCTCTACATCCCTATATATACTAGCACCGTAGTACACCAGAGGCATCGTTATGAGCAGTTAGAGTCTTGTCATTCTTGTTGTTCTAGTTTATTTCCATTCATATACAGTTCATTTCTTTTACACCTATTGTTGTTTTTTAGATGAAGGCCCTAGCTAGATTGTTATTGTGTGGCTGCGCATCATATAAGAGATGCATAGAATCCAAAAGTTGCTTCGCATGGAAAATGAAGTTGATGCATGGTAGCAACAGATAGGCATAGGAGGTATCAAGAACTTCTGTAAAACAGAGTTACAACAAGATGGAAATGGAATAGATTTTCGCAGCCGTCCTCGGGGTTCCCCTCGACATCGCAGCCGCCCTCGCGTCCTCGTCCCTGTGCTCTCCTTCTGCTGGGCTGGCGTCGAGCGGAATTGGAACCCAATGGTCGATTTTGCCTTCCCCTTTCTCGATGCTAGTAATGGAAAGCACGACCTTCGTTTGGATTGATTGATTTCCTATGCTCTAGCTAGAGCTTCTCCCCTTGAATTCGGTATGGCTAGGAGCTGTCAATCCATCTCGAAACGTTCTTGCTGAGATGGGTGAGTCAGGCCCATAGATTTAGATCTGAATTTTCTGAAACTTCCATTTGAGCCTTGATATTTGTTCTGATGGTCATTCTGAGCAAAACTAGTGAGTAAGAAGTGGTCTTAATAATGTGTCGATTATCAAAACTAAAGGATGGATCGGAGAATGCTATGAATTTGTAACTGATCGAGTCCTGACCCATGAGAAGCCTTCTGTAAACATGAGATACTTAGTGATGAAAGATGTGAGAAGCACAAACAGTAATTGTTTTAGCAATTGAGCAATAATATGAATCAGCAATTCAAGTATTCAATAAATTGTCAGATTTGGTCTGAGGTCTGTGATCTTTGGGTTTTACTCCATAGAGTTGAGACACACGTAGAAACTAGAAAAATTAAGAGTTGGCCATTCATTACTAAAATCTTATGTTTCCCTCCCATATTGAATGATCAAGGTACATTTCAGATAATCTCGTCTACATGTCAAGTGTCAACGAGTTGCAATCCTGATGAATGGCCAACAGATGATGTTTATTTGCTGGCCTGACAAGGAGCTCCTACAGCACTGCTCTACTACCATAGGCACTGTTCAGCAGTTGAGTCATGCCATTCTTCCTGTGCTAGGCCTGGGTAAGCAAGAGAAAGAAAAGAGAACAATCCAAAATCCCAACCATAAATAGCTAGCAGTATATACTACCTCCGTTCGTTTTTATTTCACGTTCAGAAAGGGAAAGTTAGTTTATTTTGTTCTTACTTTCTTGTCTGAAATATATATATTCGACCGGAGCATATGCATAGAAAAGGACTGCTCTACATCCCTATATACACTACGGTACGGTAGGTATACCACCATGAGGCATTGTTCAGCAGTGAAAGTCTTGTCATCCGTGTTGTGCTAGCTAGGAAGAAACAGATAGGCATAGGCGGTATCAAGAATTCTGTAAAATGCAAACAATCGCGCTGAGGAGGACACGAAGAACCAGTTGGAGATTGAACATATGGTGAGGATGCTCTAGGAGAGGACCCAGCCGCCGTGTGGCTGCTCGATTAATGTGCTACATTATCAACAGATGTTTTCAGGCCCACTTTCATTTAACGGTGTGCGAGGGCACAGGCCTCCCATTCCCTCGCGTCATGCATGAGGTGGAAGGAATCGGAGACGAAGATCGTCTCGACCTCCGGGCGCGTGTGGGGGTCGCCAATGGCCATGTTGTTGGTGTTCTTGCGGCTTGTCGGCGGAAGTGCTGCCAGGTGCCGGAGCCCGGGACATTGCGGGGCTCATCAGCAGGGAGCTCCACCTGCGCCACGGCGAAGTCAACGTCACGCTCCACCAGCCGGAACCGTACCTCATCCGCTTCGACAGTGCGACACAGGCGGCAGAGGCACGGCGCCGTGGACCCTTACCAGTGGAGGCATCGACATCTGCCTCAGGCCATGGCGCAGCCTCACCCACGCCCTCGGCTTCCGCATCTTCTACAGGGTGCGGCTCTGCCTCGATGGCATCCCGAGCCATGCCTGGACGCCGGAAATCGTCGAGTGCGTCATCGGCCACAAGTGTGCACTGCAGCACATCGTCACCGACCTCGTCCAGCCGGCGGACTCCAGACACATCGAGCTCTGGGCGTGGACGGTCGACCCGAGCGAGATCCCGAAGAAGGTATGGCTCGCCTTCGTCCACAGCCCGGCGACCAAATCCTCCATCTTCTCTGTTTCGGCCGAACCTCCCCTAACATCTTGGCAGCAAGGAGCCCGCTATGAGGTATTCATCCATATGCCCCTCCTGGAGGACTACACGGCGGCGGCGCGCAATCTACAGCAAGCCATCAACGACCCGGAGAACATTACTCCGATTCGTCACCGGTATGAATGGCGATATGGTCTGGTTGATGGCACCCCACCGGACGCGAGATCACGTTTCCCGGCTAGGCTGCCGCGACTGCCGCGGGAGCCTGAACCACGGGACCACGACGACCACGGCGACAGAAGGACGGATGACCAGCGACATGGGAGGAATGGTGCCTCTAGTGTCGCTGGCGACGGGCGCGGAGCCTCCGGCGAAGGTGACGCGGCTGTCGGCGGGCACGAGCGGGGACGACACGCTCGCCAAGTCGACAGGAGCCGCACTAAGCACCGGGCGGACCAAATGACCTGCAAACGGGACTTCATCTGGCCGCCTCGGCGCGGGGACGACGACGACGAGCACCGCGACTACAACCACCCAGGGCACGGGCGCAAATACGGCGACGCCTACTGGGGCTGCGCGGATAAAGGGCGCCGCGACCGCACCAGGTCACCGCCCCGCCGCAACTACGCGCCGCCGCAAGGACGACACCACGCCCTGGACGCACAGGAGCAGAGCATCTACAACCCGTCCCAACTCCGAGCTCTGTTCCAGGCTCAGGCGACTGCGATGATGAAGCACAACCAGGTAACGGCACCAACTAACGTTTTTGCTCTGGAAGCCAGAAACAGGGGACTCGACGCCGACGACTACACACGCAAGATCTCCGGGCTCGCCGACTGCCTCGGCTTCGACGACGAATCCTTCGGGGAAAAAGCCTGGTCCGCAACCATCCCGCTGCCCCAAGTCTTCAGCACCCTGCGGGCGGCACTCCTCCCGGCGCCGCCATCGCCGACGGTGGCGGACGTCGAACGGGCACTCGACGCCATGACCGTCGGCATCAAGCAGGCCACGTTCACAGTGGGCCGCGACACCGGCTTGGAGAAAGGGCCACTGGCCTCTAAGCCAACGGCACAGATGACTCCACAGCTGGGCCACCGGCCCACTTCGCCTGGTCTGGGCGCTGCCTTCGCTGGGGGCCCGACTGTGGGGGGGGGCCCTCGGTGGGCCGCTCCACCACACCGGGCAGGTCGCCGACGACGCCGGCCCGGATGGCGCCACAAGATGGCCCGACGGTACATGGGCCACTCTCGCCGCCCGCTGTCGGGTCCTCGGCCCATGCGGCCACTTCTGTAGGGGGGACAGCTCGCCAAGATAGGCCCAATGCCATGGGCTTCATTGCACAGAACATCCAAGGGAGCCCACCGAACAGGCAGAGGGAGGGAGAGCAGGATCTGAGAGAGATTAATTCTCTCTTCTGCAATCCACCTCCACCGTTGATCCAGGAGCTGGGGCTGCGTCGCCAACGTCAACGCCGCACTTTCGACATGACGGCAGTCCGGAGAAGTGCGCGGCTTGCAAGGAAGCCATCCATGCCGGTGACCGAGAAGGTGCAAAGAAATTTATGCAGAAAGCTGGGACTAACCAACGAAAAGATGACTCCAATTGACGAGGTCCTTCGCAACTTCCTGTCAATGTTCCAGGGACCACTCCCGGAGAGCATAGTGGCAGCCCTGATAGCTATCTTTGGACTGGACGACGAAGGTGCGGACATGATAGGCGAAGCACTCATAAACCACGCAGGCACGGCCGCGGCGGAGCTACAGCTGATTAATGGGGACCCCACAGCTTAGACCGGCGACAACATCTTCGAGCGTCTACCGTCACTACATGTCTTTCGTTCTTTTGTTTGTATCACCACCTGTACTGCAAAGCCCTGCTGGCTGCGACCTTCGGGCTTTTATCCTTCCACGCCCTGCTGGCTTCGACCTTCGGGCAATCCTATGTATCACGAACCTGCAAACTGCCGTACAACTAGGGGGGCCTGCTGCCCGCGTCGTTTTAACGCCACGCCTAACAACAACAACAACCGCCAACAGAGCCTTATACATAACCACCGACGATTTAAATCGATCAAATCACCGCAGCGACGTACACCACATGAGCATAAACACTGCATTATGACATACGGCAACCTAGATATTTTATCGTGGAACGTCCGAGGACTAAACGCGCCAGCACGCTGCCTATCCGTACACAATATGATGAGATCGATACCGTGCCAAATTGCATACCTGCAAGAAACTAAACTACAATCCATCGACTCTAGCCTGGCCACCTTTCTGGGCGCCTACAAATTAAACAGCTTCGCATATAAACTGGCGATAGGCACGAAAGGAGGGATCCTCCTACTATGGAATGACACGGCGGTACAAATTCAAAACATAAAAATTGGCAGATATTCCATATCGGCAGAGATCACAGTTCGGCATTGCATGACCACGGTATACGGCCCGGCGCGACGACTCGAAAAAGAAGCCTTCCTAAGACACATGCGGTCACTAAAACCATCTGACGACACCAAATGGATAATCCTAGGGGACTTCAATTTAATCTACCGCGCAAGAGATAAAAACAATATGAACCTCAACCGGCGGCTTATGAACAGTTTCAGAAACACCATCAATTACTGCGGCTTAAAGGAATTAAACCTGCAAAATAGAAGATTCACATGGAGCAATGAACGTAGGACACCAACGCTCGTCCGTCTCGACAGAGTTTTCTGCAACGAAAGCTGGGACCTCCGATTCGATAATTGCCTACTACACGCGTTATCATCATCCCACTCCGACCACTGTCCTCTGCTACTAACCAGCCATGCCACCCTACGCCGCCCTACAACTTTCAAATTCAAAAACTTCTGGGTACGATTGCCAAATTTCCAGCAGGTAGTCTCCACGGCTTGGAATACACCGACACACCATACGGAGCCTTTCCACAGGTTGGGCCATAAACTTTATGTGACGTCGCAGGCGTTAAAACGCTGGAGCAGATCAATACTATCAGACGCAAGAATGAAGATGCACATGGCTCAGGAGGTGATACTACATCTAGATAAGGCACAGGATACCCGAGCACTATCTACGGCGGAAACGCAGCTACGGGGCAAACTGAAGCAGAGACTCATGGGTTGGGCCGTCATAGAGAGAGCTAGGAAAAAGCAATGCTCCAGAGTCACGTACCTAAAAGAAGGAGATGCCAACACAAGATTTTTCCATCTTAAAGCAAACGGCAGGAGGAGGAAAAACTTCATTCAAAAGCTACGTCAGGACAATGGCTGGGTCTTTACCCATAACGACAAACAACAGATCGTACAAGACCATTTCCAAAAGGTTATGCAGGAACCGCCACGCAGGACGCTTGACCTAAACTGGTCAGCTCTAACTTTCCCGACCGTCGATCTGTCTACGCTTGATAACCCGTTCACAGAAGACGAGGTCCGGCGGGCCGTCTCACAGATGCCAAAAAACAAAGCGCCCGGACCAGACGGCTATACAGGACTCTTCTTCACCACCTGTTGGGAGACCATCAAAGGTGACCTCATGACGGCAATATCTTCCTTCTTCAACTCTCGCTGTGCAGATCTAAACCTTCTGAATAAAGCCACAATCATTCTAATACCCAAAAAGGAAGGGGCGGAGAGCATCGCAGATTACAGACCCATTAGCCTGATCCACGCCATTGCGAAGATCATAACAAAGACCTTAGCCCTGCGCCTAGCTCCTTTCATGAACCAACTAGTCTCACCTTGCCAAAGTGCTTTCATCAAGGGACGAAGCATTCACGATAACTTCCTTTACGTCCAAAACCTGGCACGCCGATTCCACATACACAATCAACCGACCCTGCTTATGAAGCTCGATATATCCAAGGCTTTCGACTCAGTACGATGGGACTACCTACTCACCATGATGCAACACAGAGGATTCCCACCAAAATGGAGAGAATGGATCGCGGCCATCCTCACCACGTCAACATCACGAATTTTACTCAATGGATTCCCGCTGGAACACATACAACATGGGAGAGGACTCCGACAAGGCGACCCCCTCTCACCGCTACTTTTCATCCTAGCGATCGACCCACTGCAGTATCTACTATCGGCCGCCACGGAAAAGAGACTACTTCAAAAACTAAATAACCGTGCATCAAGAATGAGAACATCCATGTATGCTAATGACGCGGTGATTTTCATTAAGCCTTCTACACGTGACATCACAAACTTGAAGAACCTCCTACAAAATTTCGGGGAAGCGACAGGTCTCAGAACGAACATCCAAAAAACTAGCGTCACACCGATAAGCTGCTCTCACGCTAACTTTCAGGAAGTGCTCCGTAACCTTCCAGTAGCGCAGAGGAATTTCCCGATAAAATACCTGGGCCTCCCTCTAACGGTCGAACGACTACGCCGCATAGATTTCCAGCCACTGATCGACAAAGTGGCGAGCAAACTATCAAAGTGGAAGGGAAGAAACCTCACGCAGGCCGGCCGATTATGCCTCACCAAGTCCGTCCTATCCTCACAACCTGTCTACACCCTAACGGCCCTCAGAACGCCCAAAGAAGTACTAGAGGACATCGACAAAATAAGAAAACGCTTCCTATGGGCGGGAGACAACGAACTCACCGGGGGCAAATGCAAAATCAACTGGACGAGGACAACTTTACCGAAAGAGCATGGCAGCGTTGGAATTCTAGACCTTCATAAATTCGCAAGAGCGCTCCGCCTTAGATGGTTATGGCATGAATGGGCTTCCCCAGACAAGACGTGGGTCGGAACCGAAACACCATGCGACGACCAGGATAGACTACTTTTCGCTGCATGTACGACGATCCAAATCGGCAATGGGGACAAGACACGTTTCTGGCAGGATGCGTGGGTAGCAGGCTGGCGACCAAAGGACATCGCTCCACAACTCTACGCGAAAACCAAAAGGAAAAAGAAGACAATGCGGGAGGCATTCCACAACAACAACTGGATCAGAGATCTACAACACACAACAGGCTTTACAAACATCCTCTTGAACGAATTCGTAACCCTATGGCCTCTGATCCAACAGTGCCAACTAAATCCGAGCCAGGAGGACGGAATTACATGGAAATTCACCTAGAGCGATCAGTACACCACAACTTCAGCATACAAGGCTCAACTCCTAGGTAGCGTCAAGACGACTAACCTTGCAACAGTGTGGCAAGCCTGGGCACCGGCAAAATGCAAAGTTTTTGCCTGGCTAATTCTCCAAAATAGGGTCTGGACTTCGGACAGACTAGCAAAACGGGGCTGGGACCACACCCCAACATGCACCCTATGCCGTTGCACGATGGAGACTGCGCATCATCTCCTAGCCGAATGCAGATATACGAAGCAAATTTGGAAGCTCGTAGCCCAACGGTTATCACATGAAAGCCTGCAACCGGATCAATGGAAGCACAGCATAAGGGCCATCGATTGGTGGACCAATATCACATCAACAACAGGGATCCCGTATAAAGCGAGCAGAAGCCTAACCCTGTGGGAAATATGGAATGAGCAAAACTCCCGAATCTTCCGCCACCAGGGTTCCCCGACGACATCACTAATGGCAAAAATCAAATCCACAGCTAACATGTGGCTAGCAGCGGGAGCGAGAGGCCTAGCGGCCCTTCTTTCGTAAACACAACTCTCTGGATGCCTCCCCGTCTTTTTTCCTTTTCCTCTCTTTCCCGTCTTTTTCCCGGTCCGCCGGTTGTAACCCCCCTATATTAATGAAATAGGCACACTCTCGTGCCCTTTTCCTTTCAAAAAAAAAATTAACGGTGTGCCATGCAGTAGCAAGTAGTAGGTGCATCCCATCTAGTGCTTTCCAACCCTATCACAAGGATCTTGTACTACACAATACTCTAAATTTAAAGCACTATTCTATATCCCTGTATATACCACTGTATGTACACCATAGGCATTTTTCAGCAGTTGAGTCATATATAGAATCCTGCCCTACATCAGAAGATGCATCATGCAACAGCGTGCCTAAAATCAGCACAAGGCACCACCGTACCAGCCAGGACGGACTCATAGAATCCAAATTGCAAAAGCTGCTTGACATGAAAATTAAGTTGCATTATTGATCATAGATGAAATAGATAGGCATGGGAAGTATCGGGAAATTCTGTGAAACGAAATCGTGGAGCTGAGCCACAGTTTTGATGGTTCGTGTAAAATAGAAGATTGGGCCCGTTTTCTGCGTTAAGCGTGGACTTCCCAATTGTTTTTCCTACAACTGACAAATCTCTAACATACGTACTCCTACACCAATTTGTAAAATCAATGATTCCATTTTGCGTTTGTTTTTTATTGTTGGTGTGAAAAATCTCAATCGGTCCATCATTAATTATTTTAGTTTGAACTTACATGGTAAATGCTCACATGCCTATATTTGAATTCCTCTAGCATTCGTGACCTCATGAGATAATACCAAATCGGCATATGTTGCCGGTCGGTAGAGCACCTCTACCGTTAAGTTTTTTTTCGTGATCGTGCCTTAGCACCTCTAGCGTTAAGTCAGTATTACTGATTTCAATCACACACCAACCTCTCTTTTAGCAAATTCAGAAGGAACCCTGCATATATAGTTTCTATTTTTCCATTGTAGTTTCATTTATTAGGATTGAGAACTTAGATGTTGAACTTGTGAATAAATATGTATAAGAACAACATGAGAGAGAGAGAGAGAGAGAGAGAGAGAGAGAGAGATCCCTGGCCCACTTTCATTGAGTGGGATGCACGGTGTTTCCTGGCCCACAAGGAGCTTGTGTACATGACTCTGCTAGCTTACATCCCTATATATACCATAGAATACACCGTATGCATTATTCAGCAGTAGTCTGAGTCTTGCCATTCTTCTTTTTTGTGCTAGGCCTGGATGAGATAGGAAGAGAATAATCTAATCCACTACGTTCCAACTACGTACAAAAAGCTAGTATTGACGCATCAGATCAGAAGATACACATCCCGTGCTTTAAAAATTATTCAGCACAAGCCACCACGGGCATTGCAGAATCCAAAAGTTGCTTGCCAGGGGAAATTAAAAGTTGATCGTGCATAAAAAATAGATAGGCATAGGATGTATCGGGAAATTATGTAAAACAAGATGGAGGAATCTGGCAATTGCAATGATTATCATGTTCTCGTAAATGTAGTAGTAGTGTTTCCGTCCAAAGTAATTAAAACAGAAACACTGATGTCCTTCTCTATGACATGCACTGTCGCAGCCTTCTTGAATTCTACTACAAGGTTGGACCCGTGTGGTGTCAAGAGTGGAAGCCAAATAAAAAATAAAAATAAACACGCTGCCAGATTAGAGCTCAATTTAGGCCTTGTTTGACCGGCTTTGACCGGGCTTATGGGCTTCAGCTCCTGTAGCGCGCAGCTGGAGGAGTCCTATGAGAGGGAGGGAGAGGAGGAAGAAAAGAAGCTCTGTGCTATACTATAGTGATGCTGCAAGAAAATGTCAGGAGGAGTCGGAGTCCCACGGAGCTACACCAAACTGACCCTTAGTATGATTCATATCTCAAATTTAACCACAGTACCCACTTCATATTATTATTGTGGTTAGCATAAGTGCAAACGTGTACAAGGAAAATTATATGCTCGCGCAAAGGCGCGGTAAACATGTAGAGTAACCTTAATAATTCCCCTGTAAAAATTACAAGTAATTTATATACTGCATGCATGCTAATAAGCGAGGGCTGCAGAGACGCAAGCCACGACGAGCGGCACCACGACGTTGGCCGCGGCCACGCTCCCCCACCCTCCCGCCGGCGCCGCCCCCCAGTAGAGCGGGCCGGTGTACCCGTACGTTCCGGGGCCGTACCCGCCGGGCCCGCCGAACCAGCCGTACCCGCCGCCGCCGCAGCACACGTCGCCGGGCCCGCCGAACCCGAGGCCGTGGCCGTCGAACCCGAGGCTGGACGCGCTGGGCAGCTCGTCGGGCGTCGGCACCGGCAGCGCCGACGCCACCTCCGCCGCGGGATTGTACGGCTCGCCGCCACCGGGGTGAGGCAGCGGAAACTTCTTCGACGCCGTGTCCGCGGCGGTGGTGGCGGTGGCGGAAGACGCCGCGGGTGTCGCAGGCGGTGAGGAGGAGGATGGTAGCAGCGCCGCCGCGGCGGGTGTGGCAGTGACGACAGTGGACGTCGGGACTGCTGCGGGTGAGTCCACCGTCGGCGCCGGCGTACCTGCATGCATGTAGGCACCACATTTTAGTCGTCATCGGTGAACACTAGATGTCTAGACGCAGCGGCGCGGCGACACGTTACTTGCCTGTAGCTGCCGCGGTCGGCAGCGCCGCCGCCGCCGACGACGACGACGCCGGCTGCGTGGCGGTGTCGGCTGCCATGTCCGCCGATCGGCAGAAGCGCGAAGGACGCCCATAACGCCGCCGCTCTGACGAGGGCGACGAGGGTCGACGACGACCTTGCGAGCTCGGCAGCCATTAATACCGTACAGTGGAATAATGGATCAACAATCCGGCTGCATGCGCTGGACCTACACGTGTGGTGACGACGAGCGATGAGGAAGAACGAGGACTACGTGTGCTGTGATATATATCGCCGGAAAAAGAATGATGGCAGGCCGGGTAGACGAGAAAGGAAGGGTTGGCTACGTAGTAGTAGTGGGTGGGTGGATCGGTAGCTCCATCCATCCATCACTTTGATCAGCAGGTCAGGTCAGATTCGGTTGATCTAGCAAGTCAAGTCCACTGGTTGGTGGACAAATCATCTCTTTCTGTCCCTGCTGATGTTTGGAATTGCTGGGCCGGCCGGCTGGAAATAAACTGATGGGCTTCTCTACATTGGGCTGGCTTGGCTGGAAACCTCGAGGTGGGCCGCAGCTCTTTCGCAAGACTTTTTTTTTAACCTTCCAATATTCGAGATTCGTGATGGGCCTCGCAATCCCCCGCCGGGACGGAGCACAGCGATGACGGCAGCGGCCAGCGCCAGGGAGGAGAAGCCGAACCAATAAGGGGGGCTCTGTGCAATCCGTTCATCGCCTCATCGGCGCGCGTAGCGCGATCGTTGGTCGTTCTGGGAGCAAGGACATGTAGGCGGGCAGCGCCTGGAACGAGGCGGCGCTCCGGCGAGCCGGGACACCAAGCAGAGGAAGCGCCTGTACGCACATCTGACTCGGTCGTCTCCGACCTCGGGAGCCACATGGCGGAGGTCGCCGGCAGCCTACCTGCTGCTGTATCGTCGCCGAGCCTTGCCGAAGAACGCGTCCGTCTGCGGCGAGGACGGTCTGGGCCGTCGTGAGCGCCCGCCGCTGGGCATCGTCGGCAGCAGGGCCGGCTCTAGGGGAGGGCAGGCCGTGCGACCGCCCGGGGCCCACGAAGCCGATGGAGCCATACAGATAGTTAGTATATATAATTTGATTGGTGCATTTTGTTTCGACCTTTTTAAATGGCACGTGCAACTGCTGCCTGTCTTCCATCCGTGCTAATTTGGGCCTACCAAATTGCTTGCCAGGGCTGCCAAATATGCTTGCCCATGCCGTCGCGGATTCCGATTCGATCAGAGCATCACGCGATCAGAGCGAGCTAGGCCTGCAAAATTGCGTCCTGACGCCTGACGCCCTGACTCTGTGTCTCCGACTCTCCGTATGCCTGCGTCGTATACGCCCCTGAGTCCTGGCTCCATGCCGCCGCCCGCCACCGATCTGATCGTTGCCTCATCGCGCGGGTCAGCGCCTTAGCGGATGCAGGAGGCGATCAGGCGAGCCCTGCGTCTCAGCGTTTGGACTCTGGAGCGCCGAGCGCCGCATCAGACCGTCAAGGCATCAGGGTTGGATTGCCGAGCGCTGCTTCTGCCTTCTGAAGCAGTGGAGCACGTCTTGATCGCTTGGAGCACCGAGCACGTCAAAGGCGAGCGCTTCCATCTTTGTTTTCTTCTACATCAATTTTGTTAAAAAGCAATTATCTAATTAATATTATTTTAGATCAACTATGTCATAAAAAAGATTGAATGGCTTGGCTACGTGCAGCATTGCGAATGATGTTTTGAACAACATTAATCTTGATACCTTTCTTGAAGATTTTACATCAAGAAATGCCCGAAGTCGGATTTTTACAAAGCACCGAAGCATTATATTTTTATTTGAGATGATCATAATGGTTATTGTTTTTACTTTTTTTGTTACACTATTTTTATGTTTTATGAGCTATATATATTGCAAACTAATTTTTAGTATTTGTACCGTATACTTAAGTTTTTATATTAAAAATTAGTTCAACGAAACCTTATTTTCATCCTTGTTCCTTATTTTCTATTTGTTTATTCTATATTCTCATTTCATATTTGTTTCCTTTACGTATAGTAGTTCTAATACGCTAATATATATTTATCTTTAATATAACATTTGAGATACTAATATATATATATATTGCTTGTACTTCATTCATACGTATTATGTATACCCATATATGAATAATATTACACATATATAGACATATTGTGCATACACATATCGTATTTATTATTCCGAAACCAACTCCTTAGGGTGCATCAGATTTGATCGGTCATTATAAAACTCCCTCGCAGGAATTGTGACCTCGTCCATATAGTTGTTCTTGTATTCCCCTGAAAACTTCGGTCTCGAGGAGTTTATCCTTCCTGGTCATTATCTGTATCATTGGCAAATGAATTAGAAATACTTAATCTAAATTTTTTGAACAATTGAAACTTTTTTGAAGTATAAGCAAATGAATTAAAATACTTAATCTAATTGGTACCACACAGTAGGCTCCTGGGACCTTTTATTTAGTCCGCATTTTGTCCTTTAGACAACAAAATTCAATTAAATTGACAAGTAAAAACCTTTGTTGGCAACTTGGCATCTCTATTTGGGGTGTAACATTAGGGAAATAGAAAAATATCAGTTCAATGCAAATTGAAAACAATCTATAGTCGTGTTCTTAATTGTCCAAGTGT
The DNA here is from genome assembly GCF_000263155.2 of Setaria italica. NCBI lineage: Eukaryota > Viridiplantae > Streptophyta > Magnoliopsida > Poales > Poaceae > Setaria > Setaria italica. Next base: position 50,025,249 of record NC_028452.1, on the reverse strand, counting down.
GGAGGGATCACTTGGTTTTTTTTTTAATTTCGTATTGCGCAAGTGCTGAAACCAGCAAGCCACCACGACAACTGCATGAAAAGTAACTATGTGGGACACTCTTCATGCTTTTTTAGTGATTGCTGAGTTCTTTCCACTATTCCTTGTCAATAATTTCTGGGCACAGTTCACACCTAGCTATAGTCTATAGACGCAAATACTAGTAGCAGTTCACAGAATAAAGATGAACTGAAGACAGAAGTGGAGGACCAAAGATAATCTATTTTGCCTTACATATCATTCTCGTTAAGCAGCTTCTTTAGTAGTCATATCTATTCAGAAATTCAAAATGGATAATTTAAGTAATACAACTCGACGTGATTATACCAAGGCACCAAAATTCTGTGGTCGTGTGCTGCACCTTTCTCTAATGTAAAAATAATCACACCACGTCATTCAAACTACTGCATGGATGCTTTAAGACGAATGGTATATATATTTCTAGAAAGCATGAGCAGATTTATGCATTCAAACTATGGTGAAATGACAAATGAGTTTGGTGGGTACCTTCGTAACGAGCATCCAAATATTTACGAATGAGGTTGTCCGGTCTCTTCTTCAGGGATGAAGGAAGCGACTGTATACCTGGACATGATGTAATTTGAAGATGACGGAGAGATGAGTATGCTTGTGGCCCATCGGGCAAGGATGCCAGGCTTTTGCAATCTTTCAGACTGAGGCGTTCCAGGGTTGAAAACTCTCCCAAGCAAGATTCCAGTGATCTCAACTCTGGGCATCCCCAAATATCTAGTGTTCGGAGTCCATCCAGCTGGCCTGATAGGAGTTGGAGTTTGCCACACTCACGAATAAGTATTTCCCTGAGGGATGGGGGAAGGTTGAGAACCTCTGACAAGCTTTCGCACCGCCATATTCTTAGATATTCAAGACATGGAAGTAGTAAGTGATCCTGGGCCGATGATGACAGCTTCGGTGCAGCGCTGGGCCCTTGATTGAATGTTGGCTCGTCCTGTTGCTCTCCGAATATGGACTTAAGCTTGGGGCAGCGGCGCAAATCCATCGTCTCGAGAGATGCGGGGACGTTGAAGACCTCTACCAGACTTCCACAATCCTGTATGTCTAGAGACTTGAGACGGGGCAGAACTTGGGTCCTTTCTGATATTGGTTGGCCAGGAGCAGCTTTCGCGTACCCAATCAGACCACTGCAGTTCCAAATGGTAAGGTGCCTCAAGGATACCAAGCTCTGGAACTCTTTTTCCGGCCAGTAGACAAGCGCATGGTTGATCTTCATTGTCAAACGTTGGAGCTGGACAAAACATGTCCATAGTGCCAGTGGACTTGAGGGGAACAGAAAGTTGCAGCCGCTTAGCTCCAGATCTGTCAGAGGGTATTTATTATTGGCGTCCACCAGCTCAAAGGCACCATGCACAGTTGGTAAAGTAGTTTCTGTGTCTTCGACTGATAACACCAGTTCGGACAATGAGTTAATAACTGTAGGCACAATTATTGCTGTCAGTTGGCTGCCATATATTTCTAATACACGGAGCTTTGGTGCTTCTATCACCCTCGGTAGAGTTGTCAACTTGGGACATTTCTCAACAAACAGAGTCTCAAGGTCAGGGAATCTCTGATCTTCCGTCATCCCCAAGCTCTTAAAACTATCTAAGTAACATAACTGGAGCTTCTTTAAGTTTGGGAATGTTGACCATGCTGTAACACCACTATGGTCAAATGATACTCCCTGAGATGTAGCTGATGGTAATGCTGCCAGTTCGGGGCACTTTTCGATTGATAACTCTTCAAGATTTGGAAATATTGTATCTCCTTGATCTGCTTCCGTTGCCTCCCAGCTCTGAAAGTTGTCCAACCAAAACAATGTTAGTACCTTCAGTGCTGGAAAGGATGATCGTGCCTTTCCATAATCTCCACCACACAATGTTGTCCCAAGCTCCAAGTCTTGTGATTTTAGCACCTTCGGTGCTGCTCCGAGCTCAGGCCCCTCTGGCAGTGCTGTCAACTCTTTACATCTGTAAATTGATAAACTTTCAAGCTGAGGAAATATTATCTGCAGCCCTTGAGTTGCTTCAGCAGCGCCCCCCCACCTCTGAAACTTTGCTAAGCATTTTAATTCGAGTTCCTTCAGGACTGGAAATGCCGACCAAAGCTTCCTCTCGTCTTGCTCCTTGTAATCTCCACAGCACGATCCTCCGAGAAGTGCTGGCCCTGGTAATGCTGTAACCTTTCCACAATTTGTAATAAACAATTTCTCAAGTTGAGGAAACATTATCTGTTCTCCTTGGACCCAGTTTACTTCACACCATCTATCAAATTCCGGCAGGTCTTCCAGCGTAAGCTCCTTCAGATTAGGAAAGTGAAAGAATGTACCACCACTGCACAAGCTTTCCAGCTTTTTCAATCTTTCCAGACGAAGAACTTGTAGAGCTGGTACACTCTCAAGTGGAGGAAGCTTATTGGACTTGTTACAGTCAGAAAGATGAAGCTCCACCATTTTTGGCCGCGTACCCACCCATGTTGGGAAACTGGTTCCTTGGTAATACTTTAACCTCAGAGCCTCTAGTCCAGGAGGAGCTTCCAGACCCTCCAGCACCTTATGACAATGTTGTTTCTCCCCCTCACTACGTGTCCACGTTAATGACAATGCCCTGAGCTCCTTTTTATTTCCAAGATTGGCCTGTTTTGCATCTGCTGCTTTTGTCACATTTTCGAGTTGACTAAGCAGTAGTGGACCACCAAGGTTGTTTAAATGCTGCAGCTCTGCAATACTACTGCAATCAGGGCCTGCACCCACTACGAAATTTGTAAGTGTTTGCAGGGAAGTGAGATGTCCAACCTCTGGTGGCATGCGCTTCAACTCCTTACATCCGTGAGTGTAGAGGTGACGGAGGGCAGTCATGTACTTTATTCCCTTTGGAAGCCGGCCAAGTTTGCGACAGTGCGCAACATTCAGCGTTTGCAGATTGTACAAAATGCTGATATCTTCCGGAAGTGCCACTATATCACTACCCGAGATATCAAGATACCTCAAGAGATGTAGCTGCTTTGGTTTCAGTAGGATTGTGCTCTTATCCTGCCAAAGTCCCAATGCACGCAGAGAGCTGTATTTTGCGAGATGCTGCAGGGAATTTCCTATGCGCTGACCACATAGTAGTGTTTGCATAGCTGGAGACCTTATATTCAGAGAATCATTCAAAACGGCCTCTGGCTTCTCACATGATAACAATATATGACGACAAGTGTTCTGAAGAAACTCATCACTCTGCTTTGGCTTCTCAGTTATGGTAGCAACTTCTTTGCCCATGACAGAAAGTGCCACATCGTGCATAAGATCATGGATTTTACATGTACTTGTAGAGAAATACCAATACACGGAATCATATCTTTCCCCTTTGACTTGCTTCACATCTTGAAAGAATGACTTTGAGACCAGCTCACTGAAAATCTGTTTACCAATTGTTTCATGATGAGCATCTTTTTGTTCGGGAATAAAGTCATTTGCCATCCATAGTTGGATCAGCATTTCCACGTCAATCTCATGGTCCTTGGGAAACACAGCACAGAAAGCGAAGCACTGCTTCATGTGTGATGGCAGGTCATCGTAACTGAGCTTGAGAATAGGCAGGATTTGATCGTCCTTGTTATGGGCGATGCTTTTGCTAAGCACAGCCTTCCATTCTTCCGTTGTCTTGCCACGTAGTACAGATCCTAGTGCCTTCGCTGCCAATGGAGACCCTGCACATCTCTCAACAACGTCATCAACCAAGCCAGCTAAATCAGCTGGTTTTCTCTCTTGCGAAATGAATGCTTTAGCCTCAATAATTTCCTTGATGAATTTATTGTCCAAACGTGCAATGCCATGTTCTTTATCTATACCCATGAGTTGAGCTATTTCTTTATCACGGGTTGTCGTTAGTATGGCGCTACCAACATCACCATGTTTAAGACAAGCATTCAGCTTGTTCCACTTGTTATCATCCTTATTCCAGACGTCGTCCAATACAAGAAGATACCTGTTACAAATAATCATGTCATTAGTGCGTTTCTATTTGTGTACGTCTTTTTCTTAAGTTATGTGAATGCCACCAGAGGAAGCGTAAATGGTATGTGAGATGTGCAAGTTCCGTGCATATCTAGAGGGCAACTTGCCAGTGGTGAGGCGTTGTTGTCTTCTTGATTTCAATGCTGGGGCCTCAAAACAAGAGGCGTCGTTAGCTTTTGCAGCTCCTTAGCATGAGTTGAGGGAGCAGAAAAAGATGAAATGTTTTTTTCCTGCTAACCTTTTGAAGATCTATTCACTTAAAATTTTTGATCAAATGATCCTAAAATTTTCTATTCACGTGTGAATGTTCAAGATCGGATGTTTTTCCTTAATTAAAAAAAATGTTGGATGTTGCCTTCTGTGTACGACTTGACATGATGTGTGCGTGTACATTTTTCATAGTTTCTTCAAGTGTACGAAGTTCACTAGCACTAGCAATTAAAAGTGTATGCGGATCTAAGTTTGAAGTTGAATTTTGTGTATGTAGTTTGCATGTGCTTTACTTATCCTTTCAATTACGTGTTATTCTCAAGGGTAATGCACATATTTTGAGCGTGTGTGAGGAAAAAAAACCAGTGTGCGTGTTTGAGATGAGTGAATCAACATCAAATTAAATTCTAAAAGTACCTCTTTCCAGCGAGTTCTCTCTGAAGCTTCTGCAAGGCATTCTCCAGGTTGCTCTCAGAAGCGTTGCAGATCTTGTTGGCAAGGTTACAAACATCGAAATCATCTGACACGCAGACCCACTTCATTAGTTGGTGGAAATGCTTCTTCACTTCAGGGTCATTAAAGATGAGCTGAGCTAGGGTGGTCTTGCCCAACCCACCCATCCCCACAATGGGAACGACCATTGGATCCTTATTGTTAGCTTGTTCTTTGACCAACATTCTAACAATCTTTTGCTTCTCTTCATCTCTGGATCTGCTGACAATCTCTGGATCAACCATGGTGGAGTCATTCTCACGCAGATAATTTATCTGAACCTGCGCTTGTGGCTGTTTGTCGAACCCAAAGTCGTGCATATGCTTGACAAGGGCATCAATATCACGCACAATCTTGCAAAGCTTGTTGCCCATCCTGTAATGGAACATGATGCGGTTGTGAGTGGGAAAGAGTTTTACTGCATCCATGCCGAGCTTGATGTAGCGCCCCTCTTTCTTGGCTTGACGACGGAGGGCCTCATAGTTGAATTCATCGAAGACTTGGATGGCCTCGTACGCCGCCACCTTAAGCTCCTGAAGCCAGGGTCTGATTGCTTCTCTGGAGGTTGCCTGCTTCTCTGCGTCAGTGATCCTTTCCAGGATGGCCGGCAGCATGACCTTGAGCTTCTTGTGCTGCTCCTCCATGCCCTCCATGACCTTGTACTGGTCCAGGAGGTAGCTGGACGCCTTCTCCTTCACCAGAGACAGCAGTGGCCCGACCACCATGCTGCCCACAAGCTCGGCCATTGGAGCAGTCAGAGCTCACGAGAACGCACGCTGAGAAATGAGAAGACACTTTGGAGTGGAGAAGAGGATGGTCTGCGGAAGCGCTTTGGAGGTAAATGGAGACAACCGCCAAGCACTGACCTTCTTGGGTGCCTAGGCTGACAGAGCAGCAGTAGCAGAGGCGGGGCAGTAGCGGTCGCAGCGGAGGGGCCGGCGGCGTACGGGAAGAGAAGATGGAGAAGAGGATATGTTTCTGCAAGACTTGCAATGGCAGAAGGAGAAGACTAGCATGGAAGACTTGTGCTCAGCTCACACCAGGAGCCATAAAATAAGCAAAGGATCAGAAGATGATAGACAAGTCCAAGCTATTTTTATAAGCTGATGACGACAGGTGTGGATGCTGTTGGCTGTGCTTGTGAAGCTGCAGTGTTTCTGTTCACATCTTAAGGTAATACTCCTACTTAATAGTCACATCCTGGTTTAGTTATGCTAATGATGGATTGATCACTGAACAAACGTGTTTACCGGTGCACAGTGTTCAGGTAGCCATGTGTGTTCAAAGACCATATAAATGTTCTGCATTCTGGAGCAGCCTTTTGCATTTCCTGGGTTGCGCTCACAGGGAAAAAGCGATACCATTTATCTATTGGTCGAGTCACATTCTTCCATTTCTTCCTCTCCAATTATAGCGATTGGACTCTTGGTGAACGAAACAAATGGGCCCGATGACTTGACAATAATGATGTGTACGGTGTACCTACCACTTTTATTTCGTCGACAAGGTCTCTTGAATTTATTTTATAAAATTATTAACGTGTTAAAATTTAACTAGTGCCTCACCTTTTCAAAATTGCAGGATTTGCTCGGTTCCTCGAGCTAAAATTTAGCTCCTATCACATCGAATGTTTAGATACTAATTAGGAGTATTAAACATTTAGACTAATTACAAAGCCAATTGCAGCTAATTAATTCGCGAGACGAATCTATTAAGTCTAATTAATTCATGATTACCAGGTTGCTAATCCGAAGCAAGACAGTAAGATCATTGATATATCATGTGCGCTGTTAGAAAAAAAAAGATTTTAAGTTTGAGGACATAACAAATAGAAAAGCTCAATAAAGCCCAAATTGCAAACGAAAATACATAAATATAAAAAGCAATTTTCATGTTCACCGTCACAACACAGTTGAACAGCCACGGAATATTCAAGAGGCAATAATAGAATGCAGGAATCAGTCACTCTCTGTACCAGCTGCACGAGTCACAATCCTTGTTTAGTTGGCCAAATTGGGAGGTGCTAAATTACTGTGCTGGCACTGTAGCATACTGTAGCGTTTCGTTTGTATTTATGAATTATTGTCAAACATTGACTAATTAGGCTCAATAGATTCGTCTCGCAAAGTAACAAAACTGTGCAATTAGTTTTTAATTTCATCTACATTTAGTACTCCATGCATGTATCGCAAGTTTGATGTGATGAGGAATCTTCTTTTTGCATAGTGCCAAAGTTGGGAGTTGGAGGTGAAGTCATGTCAAGAAGGCTCCAAATTTCATCATCATGCATGGATGTTGCGGATGAATTTCGTTGATCTCGTCAAATGGCGAAAGCGAAACAGGAGGGGGAAAAAACATCGTCGTGTAGGCTTTACACATGTGCTGCTTTACAGAAGATTAACGAAGGGATTAGGTCTCAAATCATGATTCAGTCCAGCATTACTGGTCTATAGGTACAGCGAAGCAAAAGGACTGAAACAATAATCGGCGAAGGATCATGATGAAGCAGATGTGGCCTCATTATTGCTCCCAGCGTCCTTGCTGAGGGAGAGCCGTCAACAACAGCGGGTCTACATGCATGTGCTGCCTTGTCACTAGTAGGTCCCATGGCAGTACTAACAACAGTGTTGCGTTGTCAGCGTGCGAGGACTTCCGGCGCCACTTCTGTGGACGGTAGTATCGTCGACAGCATCATTACGGCTTTAAATTTGAGTAATATCATCGAAAGCCCTGATCATTACGGCTTTAATAGAAAATAATATCATCACGGCTTTCCATGTGCATTCTACAATGACCACGAGGGTACAGCCTGGTTCACGCCCGTTGTTCAGACTTCTGTGGACGGTAGTGCCTGATTAGGGCGAGCCAATGAGCTGGCATATGCATGTGTGGCCTTGTCACGTACCTCAACGTTGCAGGTGTTGCACGGTCACTGTCACATACGATCAATCATATAACAAATAAGCCCTTCTTTACTTCCCTCCAAAATCCCAACTTTAACACTATGTAAAAAAAGATTCCCCATCACATCAAACTTGCGGTACATGTATGGAGTACTAAATATAGATAAAATCAAAAACTAATTGCACATTTTTATTGTACTTTGCGAGACGAATCTTTTGAGCCTAATTAGCCAATGTTTGGATAATAATTCACAAATACAAACAAAATACTACATTGCGCATTTATGGCAAAATGCCAATTTTGCCACTCCTAAATTGGGAACTAAACAAGGCCTAAAATAGAAAGCTAAGGACATCTTTAAAAAGGAATCTCCAAACGTGGGAATAGGAAAAACGTAGGAACGGAGTTACGTGATATTTGCAATCCTATAAAAATTGATAATGTAGAAAAATTTGTAATTGTGTGTTTGGATGCAACGTAGGAAAAACAAAGAAACGAGAAGAGAGATAGACACAAAGAAGAGTTTCCAAGAGGTTAGACCTCATGTTAGATTTTCTCCAAAATTCCTATGGATTAAACCATTCCATATGAATTTTGAAGGATTAAAAGGTTAGCCAATCCTTTGTTCCAAAGGGACACATGAGAAAAATTCCTATAGAATTCAAATCCTACAAAATTTCTACATGTATCCTATATTCCAAAGGAGGTCTAAGAGGAGTCGGGCTCCATGCGAGAGATTGGGCTCGGATGAGAGGTTTGAAGGAGGAAGGAAGGGAAGAGTAAGAAAAATCTTGAGCTCGAATACTAGACAACACACATCTAACATCTCTTAAAACCAGACAAATTAACCCCTTTTACCTAGTCAAAGCAGTTTAGTGATTTTATTGACGTACCAATAGGTCTAGCATGTTATAATTGACCTCAGCAGCTCACCAATTGGCATTCTTTTTGGACGTTCAGAGCCAACTAACAAGATAACATGGAGATACGGATGGACAAGTCGACTATATATATTTTTTGAACACAAACTTGATTTTATTAGATTACCTGTATTATAAAATACTTATTGTAAAGCATATTGTTTATACTATTGACTGAAATGATATTGCTCTTCCCCTTTGATGCCTGTTGTAAAACTGATTTTTTTTCAGCTAATTATTCTATCTTCACCTAACACTTGGTTGCAACTTCACCTACCAGAACGATAGGTGTTGTCGCTTCGGTGTATTGTAGTGATCAGGTAGTGTAGAGATATTTTGTGTAGTGATCAAATTGTACATGTAGAGAGACTTTTGTATTTATAGAATTGTACAGCCGCACGAAACGCAAAGCCACCTGGATGTAGAGCCACCAAGTGTCGGTGATGCACAGGCAGCCACCAGCACCAGGTCGGGGCGACCGCCCCGCACGCGCACCCTTGTCGTCGATCCCACCACCGGGGCTCCGCGCACCCGGGCGTCATCCCTGCTGCCACACTGCACGGTCCTGCAGAAATAAACAGGCCAAAGGCAAATGAGTGAATGACACAATCAAAATTGATCCGGAGACAGGTAAGATTGTTGATTTCATCAAGTTTGATGTGGGTAATGTTGTCACGGTCACTAGACTGGTCAGGTTGCTATAATAAAAGAATAGGGAGAAGCACAAGGGCAATTATGAGATCCTCCATGTGGAGGATGCCTTGGTCTTGCTGAAAGCAAATATGACTAGGAAATTATAGATTGATTACGGAGGTGCATAGCACGTACACATATATAGACAAGGGTCCTAGGGTTAGGAGCCTTACCTATTCTACGAGAAAACCCTGGCGGCTAGCTCTTGATCTGGCACAATAGGCGCCTATCAGGGGGAGCCATGCGCATGGGCCTAGCCGGGCTAGGGTCCAATTACACACATTCTAACACGCCCCTGCAGTCTAATCGCTGGTGCCACGAATGTTTAGACTGGACCTAAATTCTGTAAAAATAGAAGACGACAACCCCTTGGTGAAGACATCGGCGTATTAGGACGATGTGGGAACATGTAGTACACGAACGTCACCCACAGCGACGCGCTCCTGAATGAAGTGAAGATCGATCTCGATATGTTTGGTGTGCTGATGCTGAACCAGATTGGAGGACATGTAGACCGCGTTGATGTTGTCGCAATAGACCAAGGAGGTGCGGTGAAGTGGGGGCATGGAGCTCTTGAAGTAGCTGGCATAGCCAGGTAGCTTCGGCGACGGCATTGGCCACAACACGGTACTCAGCTTTGGCGAGACGGTGGGCTGACGCTTTGAGGACCAAGAGATCAGGTTGTCGCCGAGGAAGACCACATAACCGGAAGTGGATTTGCGTGTGTCAGGATAGCCCGCCCAATCAGCATCAGAGCATACCACCAGAAGTGGACGCCACGGGAGAGGAAGAACGTGCGAGCGCTAGAGTTGTCAAACTCATGACCGTTCTCGCACTGGACGACCTTAATGGTGGCGCCGAACTGTGTAAGCACGTAGGAAAAGAAATTAGCAAGAGTATCAAATGTGTCAGATTTCAGCCTTAGAGGAAAAGTTCTAGAAAAGTGAGAGCAAGCATTGAGAACAATTAAATAATATTTAAAACCTGAGATGCTAGGAATAGGTGATGTCCAGAGATCACAATGAATAAGATCAAAATTCCTGGAAGCTCAAGAGGAGGACACTCGAAAGGGAAGACGAGTGTGTAGTTCGAGCTGACATGCATGGCAGAGAGATGAGCTAATGTCTTTATTACATGAAGGTAAAATTAGCGCAAGACGGGCGAGGGCTTCCTGCCTAGGATGGCCGAGACGATGGTGCCAGACCGTGGAGGTGACGCCAGCAGTAAGAGTAGCAGCAGCAGGGAGGTGCAGGGGGTATAGCGGACCCGAACTATTGCACCTGACAATCACATTCCTGGATCGAAGATCCTTCACAGAACAACCAGACAAATCAAATTCAACTGAGCAATTGTTATCGATGGTAAATTGGCGAATGGAAATAAGATTCTTAATAAGGTTGGGTAAAACAAGAACATTATTAAGATGTTAAGGACCCGGATGAACATCTGCGCTAGTGGAGGTGACAAGAAGTAAAGAACTGTCACCGACAACAATAGCTGATGGAAAAGGGTACCGCTGGGTGAAATTATGCGAGAAGGAATGAGCATCGGAGGTCATGTGGGAGGTAGCACCTGAATCGAAGTACCACTTGTGCTGCTGCGGCTGGTTTAGCGTCATAGTGTTGAAGGTGGAGGCGAGGGATTGCTAATCCCACGATGGTGTGCTGGTGGCGGTGCCGGCGATGGAGAGCTGGTACGGCACCTGCTGTAGAGCCTATGCCTAGGCGGCCTAGTATGCCTGAGCCTGCGCCTGGGCCGCCTGCAATTGGGCAGCCTACAGCTGGGCAGCCTGGAACTGGGCTACCTGGAGTGCCTGGAGCTGCGCCTGCTGGGCTAGCGTGGCATGGAGAACTGGGCCAGCATGGCGTGGGGTGCCCCGGGCTGCGGAGCGCATGTACCGGGCCACATCTGGATGGCCCCAGTCCACGGGTTCTGGAAGGAGAGCTAGGGAGTGACGTTGGAGGGGCCCTGGGGGGCGCCCTGCTTGGTGCCGCTGGAGGGGCGTTGGCTGACACCGACGCTGTTACTACCGCTGCCGGAGTTGCCACCCTTGGAGTTGCAGCTACCGGAGTTACGTTTGTTGTGACGAGTCTTGGAGGAGCCACCCCCAGAATGGGGCTACTGCGAGGCCTGGGGCGGCCGGGCTGATGTGGAGGCGCTCGGGGTAGCAGCGAGAAGAGCGGTGGAGGGCTCCGAGGACGGCTACGTGAAGGTGAGTTCCTCGAGCAGCAGATCATTCCGAGCCTCCAGGAACATTGAGAACGGGCGAGCACGACGAAGGTGAAGACCGATGGTGGCGTACTTGGAGTTGAGGCCGCGGATGACGTTGAGGATGAGGGATCGGTAAGTGACAGGCTCACCGAGCTCGCCGGCATCAGCCATGGCCTTCAGACGGCGGCAGTAGTCAGTGATGGATAGATCACCCTAGACGAAGGTGCAAAACTGGGCATCAAGGAGGAGGGCGCGTGTGTCGTGGTTGCCGAGGAACTGAGACTCGACGGCAAGCTAGACGGAGCGGGTAGTGGCGCCAGGCGTCATCACGGTGTCGGTGAGGTCGTTGGAGAGGGTGCCGTAGATCCAAGACCGAACGACGCAATCCATCCGCGCCTAGTCAGGGTGACCGGGGAGAGGACTGTCCTGAAGCACGTGGGCGTCGAGGGAGAACTTCTCGACGGTGAGCAGAAATTGCTCGCGCCAGCGGGCGTAGTTGGTGGAGGCGACGTCGAGGATGATCGGGATGAGGCTGCAGATGTTCTAAAGTGCAACAGGCTGGGCGTGCAGGTTCAGGACGGCGGCGACCTCGTGGAGCAGCATGGCGTCGTGGACAAAGGGGACGACATGATTCTTGTGGTCATCGTCATCGTTGTCAGGGTGAATGCTGGGTGGTGGATCAGCGGCCTTAGCGGCAGCGCGCTCCTCGACAGCAAGGGCCAGGGCGTCGCGGAGGTGGGCATCAGCGGCGTCGCGTTCCTGAGCCGCGGTAGCCGCCAGCTGCCCAGCCTGGACAGCGTGGGCGAGGGTGGCAGTGCGGGCAGCCTGCCGCTAGGCCTCCTCGGCGAGGTGTTGCTCCTCTGCCGTGGGCGATGTAGCGACTGGATCAGCGACAGGGTACGTGGAGCCAGCCATAGTGACGGCATGTGCTAGAAAAGCGGAAGCTAAATCGGGGTAGGAACCCGGACTCGTGATACCATGAAAGCAAATATGGCTAGGAAATTGTAGATTGATTATGGAGGTGCATAGCGTACACATATATAGGCAAGGGACAAGAAAGCCCTGGTGGCTGGCTCCTGATCTGGCGCAACAAGCGCCTGTCAGGGGGAGCCATGCGCATGGGCCTAGCCGGGCTGGGCCCAATTACACACATTCTAACACATGCCTTTGCCACCTATTTGGGCAATGTGCTCACAATTGGCAAGGGGAACAAACCATGGGTGAGTCTCCCCAAGGGTAAGGGTATTAAGCTCAGGAAAATTTAGGAGCAGAGAAAGCTGGACCCTGCTACTCAGCCTGCTGTGAATACTTAAGTAGTTTACATAGATTTGCTATAGAATAAGCCCAAATGGAAACATAGAGTGTGCCTTGCTTATGATTTTGCAGTTGATATGTATCCTTTGATTCTAGTTGTTAGTATTATTAAATTACTGTAGACACATCCTGTTGGAGCCCAAAAGTGGTAGGACTTGGAAAATCTGGTCAGGCCTGTTCAGACCGGTCTTCCAACCGGTCAGACCGGTTTGGTGAATGTTCTCAAAATGCAAATTTTACTTCACCATGGTGTAGCTGTCATCGAGACGATCAAAATGCATATATGGAACGTCCGATTTGGACTTCGGATGAGAGAGTTATGCCCTCGAAAAAATCAGCACCCTGTGCAGACAAGTCAGACCGGTTGACCCATCAGTCAGACTGGTTGGATCAAAGTACTCCAAATGAAGATTGGACTCTACCATTGTGTAGATCTTGTCGAGTAGATCAAGATTCATATATAAAACGTCCGATTTGGAGTTCGGATGAGGGAGATACGATCTTGGCAAAATCTGCACCCGAGCAGACCAGTCAGACCGGTTGCCCAGGCCGGTCTGACCAGTCTGGCTCTATGTAATCCGAGTAGGAGTTGTAATTTGGCACGATTTGTATTAGGATTTCGACTTCTACGTGGGGAAGACCTTCCCTCCCTATAAATATAAAGGGATTCGACCGGTTGAGGACATCCAACCTAGTCGACATAAACCAATCTATTATTTATCATTTTTTTTCCTTTATTCTTTTGCCCTAGCTTTTCCAATCTACCACTTGCTGTTCTTCCTTCGTCTCGACGAGGTTTGAAGGCGCTCTAGGTGGCCTGCCGATCCTAGAGCAACCCTGTATGCGCCTGCCCCCGACGGGATCCTTCCCGGGTGAACGTTCGAAGGTCTACCGTCGACCTACCCAACAACCGGTCAGACCAATCCCTATAACCGGTTAGACCGGCCTGCGTCGAGGTGCTGCCGCGAGCCCCTCCGTGCACCGCACGATCGTGTGCGTTCGTGTGTTGGCTCAAAAAAGTGTCAACACATCCTCATCCATATTTATGTCATCTACTATCAAGTCATGTCAGCAATTAGTTCGGTCCAATTCTGGATTTTATCATGTTTTCTAAGTGGTTTGGTTTGTTCGACTTTACCTTGTATGAATGTGTTCAAAGCTTTGTTTTTTGTTGAACAGCATCATGAGCGAATGACTTTATGTGTTTATCGAGTATTGTTTGTTTGTGAGAAGAAGGCAGTGACTGCACTTTGGTACATTTTACAATGCAATGCTCATACAAGTATGTATTCATTTTTTTCGTGAACACGCAGGAGAGCTGCGAATCTTTGTATTAAGCAGAAAAAAGACATACAACATGGCCTGCCGGGTGCACGCATACGGTTTAAGCTTACATTAACAGCTATTACATGAAACTCTTACAACGAATGGATAGAGAAGAGTAGATCCTCTATGAGATAGGCAACCCTGCTGTCCCTGGCCAGCCAAGTGCTGCCAGGTGTTTGGCGCCTGCCGCGCACTAGAGGTCCCCTTCAGTTGTGATCTCCTAGACTAGGCGCTCCACACTCTGCCTGCGAGCGGCCGAACGCTCGGTTGCAGGCATTGAATCCTTCCCTTTTTTGCAGCCACCAGTCAAGGAGGGACTGATTTTGTGTTGGAGCAATATTCAGCAAGTTCATTGAAGCGCTGATATGTTGCCACACCTGGAGAGTGTAGGAGCATCTGGATAGCAGGTGATTTGCCGTCTCTAACTCTTGATCACAAAGCACACAATCAGCCTGGTCTTGCAGTCCACGTTTTTGCCTCCTCGCTGCCGTCCACAACCTGTTCTTGATAGCCAACCACATGAAGAACTTAATTTTGAGAGGAACCCATACTTTCCAAATCAGCTTAGCTGCAGCGAATCTGACTGCATCTGACGGCAGTTCTGAAGAAGAAACGATATGCCGATTTCGCTGAATACTCTCCTTTGATGTTCCTGTTGGATTTTGGCCCATACATGGCCTAATCTGAAAATTCCAAAGCATGCACAACCTTTAGTCCCATATTGTTAATTCAAGGAGAGGTTACTTTGCTTAAATATGGGGGTCTTCTCTTTATGCAAAAAAGGTGCAAGTGAGAGAGAGAGGAGCCTGTTGCTACACGCACGCACATTTTTGCGTGAAAAATCGCGTGACTTGTGACTTGTGACTACTAATTTATGAGGCTGTTTGATGGGGGAAACTTATGTTGTATTGAGTCTATAACACCAGGAGACGTCCTGCACGGGATCTCCGAAACCACTGCCGCGAGACTCCTGCACGGGGCGACAATTAGGTTTTTGGGCAGCATCTACACGCGACCGCTTGGTGACTCTGCAACACCTACAACACGTTCGACTACGTTCTATGCGGAATTATTGAGTAATGTCCCTGCAACACCTTGTTCTAGTCAATATGCTGACTGTTTACATGTGTTGTATGCTTGCGTTAATTTTCATCTATGTGTTTTTCCTCCAAATAAAATCTGGAATGTTTTTTAGCCACTTTATTCCAACAGTTCCACTCATAACTGCTTTTACAGTGGTGAGCCTGCCTGCTTTGTTCATCAACGGAGCCTTCCATGTCGGAATACTTGCTGCAACTTTGTCAATTAAGGACTGAAAGTGCGACTTCTTGAGCCTGGTAACTGATAGGGGCAATCCTAAGTATTGGATGGGGAACACAGCGATCTGAGCTGGCAAGATGCCCTGGATGTTCTGAACTTGCTCAGCATTGCAAGCTATGGGAGCTATTAAGCTCTTGTGCAGGTTGGTGTGTAAACCTGATGTGCTGCCGAAGAAATTAAGAGTTTCTCTTATGGTTGTGATGTCCTGAACCTCAGGGGCAGCAAACAACACTACATCATCCGCATAAATGGAGCACTGATGATGTATTGCAGAATCAGTCGGAGGTTTGAGGACACCATTCTGCACTGCTTTCCTCAGGAGCCTGTGGAGCACCTCAATTGTGAGAATGAAGAGCATTGGGGACAAGGGATCCCCTTGTCTTAAGCCTCTTGCATTATGAATCACCGGCCCTGGAGAACCATTGAGCAATATTCTTGTTGTACCTGAGGAAACCAGGGTTGCCATCCAATTTCTCCACTTTAAACCAAACCCCATGGCTTGCAACAGCTGCAACAGGAAAGGCCAGCAGACACTGTCAAAGGCTTTGGAGATATCAAGTTTGATCAGTAGTGTAGGCTTCTTTTTCCTATGTAAGGTTCTAGCAGCCTATTCAACGAATTTAAAATTGTCATGGATAGATCTCTGCTTAATGAAAGCACTCTGGTTGACATCTATCAAAGCGCTGAGTTCAGGTGCTAATCTGTTTGATAACAGCTTTGCCAGGAGCTTCCCGAAACTGTGGATGAGACTGATTGGTCTATAATCTCCTCGTATTTTGGCATCCTGCCTCTTGGGCAATAAGGTGATCAAGGCTCCATTGAGTTTATGCAGTTGTGCCACTATGTTCCTATAGAATGCATCAAAGGCCGCCAGCACATCAGTTTTGATGATTGACCAGGCTGTCTTATAGAACTCAGCGATGAAGCCATCTGGGCCGGGCACTTTTTCATTTGGAAGATTCCAGATTGCATTCCAAATTTCCTCTTCGATGAAAGGAACCTCCAGGTGGCTTTAGTTTCTCGCCGTGAAACCCAACACAGATAAATTCACTATCTCAACTCTTTGCATAGCAGTGCCCAAAATAGCAGACAAGTGGCTGAACAAAACCTGCTCTTTTTCCTCATGTGAGATTGCCACACCTCCCTCATGCTCAAGCCTTGCAATAAATTTCTTTTTGGCCCTGTGGCCACATTGCAAATGGAAAAGTCTTGTGTTTGCATTCCCCTCCAGCTCTGAAGCTTTCTAGCAGTGTTTTTAAGCTTCATGTCAAGTTTTGTGAAAGGATCAGAGATGTGCGATGGGCACACCCAACCCTGTGCGACAGTTTCCAAGTAGCCAGGCAACTTGAGCCACCAAATCTAAAAATGGAAGCGTCTTTTGACCGAAAAGTTTGAGTTGGTGGTTAGCAGTAGGGGGCAATGGTCTGAAATATCAGAGGAGAGCGTCTGAAGGAAGGCAAAAGGGAACTTCATTTCCCAATCGAGAGGTTATTGGCCGCCGGGAAGATGTCCCTGAATGCCGCAAAATGGCACGGCTTCATTGTCGTGGTCAAGAATTTGTTGAAATCTTTGTCAGCTGCTGAGGTAGTTTGGTGCTCTTGGGTTAAGATGCCGAGTTTTTTCATGGTCAGAAGTTCCCCCTTCTTGGATGGACGGATCGCAGAGTTTAGCGCGTTAGTTGCCAGCCTTGTACTCCGTCTTGGCGTCTGTGCCGGAGGAGGAGCGGTGGGCTTAGGGGGCCCCGCAGCAAGGGGAGCTTGTAGTGCCAGTCGGACCGACGCAATGAACGCCTCAGTTCTTTTTTTTTTAGATAAAGGAAAGAATCCGGCCTCGGTCATCCACGAGTGGATGCCTGCAGCCAAACTAACACCACAAATACAGAAACTCAACACTTAGGCTGTTCTAGCAGTACTACCCTTGAAGACTCACAGTTCACTCCAAAGACAGGAACACTAACACGACTCCTAAGCACTAGATAGGACTCTAAGATCTTCTCCGGTGCCTAGATGAAATCCTGTTACTGAAGTATTCTTCGTCTGAAGTTCCAGCCATACTTATTGGAGAAGAATTCCAAGGCAGTGCCTTCGAGCCTGCTACAGTTGTTCTTCATTTCATTTTTCTCTTCCTCCATTGATAGCACCGCCCATGTTCTTGTCCAATAGGTCCCTCTGAAGATTACCTGCAAGAAGGAATTAGTGATCGTGCCTTTGAACAGTACATCGTTTCTGTTCAACCACATGGCCCAACAAAGAGCACCAGCTCCTATAATCATCTGGTTTCTAATCTTCCGAGGAAACCCTCTAGCCCAAGATCCCAGCATAAGGAACACTCGTCGGTGGTTGAATTCCAAACGAAAAGAAAACCGTACTCCATATGAATCTGGCAAGATTACAATCAAAGAAGAGATGTTGCACTGTCTCTTTTGATCTGCAGAAGCAACAATTGGTACTTCCCTGCCATCTCCTTTTAGTGAGGTTGTCCTTTGTTAAAATCACCCCTTTCTTTAAATACCATAAAAAGATCTTTATTTTTAATGGAAGTTTTAACTTCCAAGCAACACACATGGATGGTGTTCTTTCAGCTTGCATTATTTCTCTGTACATTGACTTCACTGAGAAAACTTTGTTTTTATTCATATTCCAAATAAATCTGTCTTCCTGCCTGTCTGTAGCATGACTTATAATATCAGCCACTAATTTTAGCCATTCTTCCAATCTGTGCCCTGTTAATGCTCTTCTGAAAGAAACATTTAGAGGGGCAGATCCACGTACTTTGGCTACGGTGTCATCTTTCCTTCTCACTATATTATACAGGGATGCATATCTTTCCCTCAAAGTTGTCTTTCCCATCCAAACGTCTTCCCAGAACCTAGTTTTTTCTCCATTGTGCACCTCAAATGTTCCCATTGATAGGAACTGATCCTTTATTTCCATGAGGCCCGCCCAGAAGTGTGAATCTCCCCTTTTCCTTGTCACTTGAGTTAGAGTCTTGTTCACCAAATATTTCTTTCTAAGCAAAGTTTGCCATACTCCCTCCTCATTTAGAAGTTTAAAAAACCACTTGCTTAGCAAGCACCTATTTAGAACCTCCACATTGGAGATACCCAAACCTCCTACATTCTTAGGTGCACAAAGGATACTCCATTTGGTCAACCTAAATTTCTTTTTGTGTTCATCACTTTGCCAGAAGAATCTAGATCTATAATAATCCAATCTTTTAAGAACACCTTTAGGTATTCTAAAAAAGGACATCATAAATATTGGTAAACTTGAGAGGACAGAATTTATCAGTACTAACCTGCCTCCCACTGACATTAATTTGCCCTTCCAGCTTGCTAATTTTTTCTGGAACCTTTCTTCAGTCATTTTCCAATCCTTTTTTGCAATTCTGCGATGCATCATTGGAATTCCAAGATATCTAAATGGTAGTGTTCCTTCCTTGCACCCAAATATCTCTACATAAACCTTAACTTGGTTTTTTGCCTCCCCAAAACAATACAATTCACTCTTATGGAAATTGATTTTGAGGCCTGAAAGTTTTTCAAAGGTACTTAGCACCAATTTCAAGTTTCTTGCCTGCTCTAAATCATTTTCCATGAAGATTATTGTGTCATCTGCGTACTGGAGGATAGATAATCCTTCATCTACGAGATGTGGCACTAGGCCCTTTATTTGGTTGCTATGTTTTGCTCTAGCAATAAGAACAGCCAACATGTCTGCTGCTATATTAAATAGCATTGGCGATAAGGGATCACCCTGTCTAAGACCTTTTTTTGTCTGGAAGAAATGTCCAATATCATCATTTACCTTTACCCCCACACTTCCCTTACTGACTATACTTTCTATCCACTCACACCATTTTGAGGAGAAGCCTTTCATTCTTAATGCCTGTTGAAGAAAAGACCAATTAACCTTATCATAGGCTTTCTCAAAGTCCAATTTGAGAATGATTCCATCTTGCTTTTTCCTGCTTAACTTATGTATAGTTTCATGAAGTACTACTACCCCTTCCATTATGTACCTCCCAGGCATAAAAGCAGTCTGTGATGGCCTGATGACTTTTTCAGCCACCAGAGAAAACCTATTGGCCATCACTTTTGTGAAGATTTTGAAACTGACATTTAACATACATATTGGTCTATACTGTTGGATCATTTTCACTTCCTGGAGTTTTGGGATTAGAGTTATTATCCCAAAGTTTAAACAATATAGTGGTAGATTACCTTTGTGGAAGTCTTCAAACATGGCCATTAGATCATCTTTAATGAGACTCCAGAATACTTGGTAAAACTCCACTGGGAATCCATCGGATTCCGGAGCTTTGTTATGCTTCATTTGAAAGATAGCTTCTCTGACCTCCTTTTCTGTGAATTTTTCAGTCAAGATTTCATTTTCTTCTCTTGATACTTGAGGGATATCCTCTGTCAAGGATTCGTTCATAGAACAAATGTTCCTTGATTGAGATCCAAATAGTTCTTTATAATATTTAGTTATGTAATTTTTAAGATTATCATCCCCTTCTATAATGCCCTCATCCTGTTCCAGTCTAAAGATTCTTGTTTTCCTGTGTTTGCCATTGGCTACCATATGAAAATATTTTGTGTTGTTATCTCCATTCAGTAGCTTATTGCTTTTTGCCCTTTGATACCATCTTATTTCTTCTTCTCTCAGGAGCTGAACTAGTGTATCTTGAATGCAATTCTTTAAATCACTTTCTTGCTGACTTAGCAGCTGTGATTCAGCCTTTTTATCTAGCTCATTTGCCCTTTTAAGTAGCTCCTGTTTTTCTTTTTTATACTTCCCGTTTAGGTTTTTAGCCCATCCTCTCAGAAATTGCCTTAACCTCCTAATCTTATTTTGCCATTTCTGTATAGGATTGGAACCTTTTCTTTCCTTACTCCACACATCAGCTACTATCTCAAGGAAATCTTTCCTCAAAAGCCAGCTCAGTTCAAACTTAAACATGTGTTGGTTCCTTCTCACCCCTTCCTGTCCAGTACTAAGCAATAAGGGTGTATGATCTGAGATTTCCCTGCTCAATGCATCAACCGTAGCTAAAGGAAATTTCTCTTCCCACTCTGTACTAACCAACACCCTATCCAATTTCTCATATGTTGGATTTTTTAAGGAACTAGCCCAAGTGTACTTTCTTCCTGACATATGTATCTCCTTTGAATTTAAGCTATCTATGATAGCGTTAAAAAGAAAGGGCCATTTGTCTTCGTACCTTTCATTGTTCTTTTCACTTGGGTTTCTTATGATGTTAAAATCTCCCCCAAGGACAATAGGAAGGTTCTCTTTTCTATAGGCCTGCACCATTTCGGTCAAGAAAGCTTCTTTAAAAGCTGGTTGTGCTGCTCCATAAACAGCCACCAACACAAACTGGAAATTATCTTTTCTTGTCCTTACTTTGAACTTCACATAAAAGTCTCCTTCATCAATACTACCAATGTCTAACTCATCTAGATCCACACCTAGGAGGATACCCCCTGATCTTCCATGTGGTTCAGTCCAATGCCAGATAAAGTTTTTCCCCCACACAAATTACTTAGAGTGGCTTAGGTAAAGTCTCTTTTTCCTGTTTCTAGTAGAGCAATGAAAGCTAAGTTCTGTTCTTTAGATGTTTCTAAAAGGAATCTTTTTTTAGCCAAGTCACTAAGACCTCTGCTGTTCCAGAAGATTCCTCTCATTTGGAAACCATATCGATATTGACTTTGGGTAGCCTGACCTTACAAGTCTTTCTCTTTCGTGACTTAGCACAAGACTTGTGATTACCCATCTTAGAGTAAAAATCCATGTAACTAAAATCATCGTCAAAAACCTCTTCCAAAAGTTCCCCACAAAGGTTCTGAATTTGACTACTTTCTATTTCTTCCCTCTCCTCCTCCATGTCACTGTACAGATTACTCTCATCTTGATTATCTACCTCTACAGGCAGATCTATGTCTCTCTTTTGTACTGTGAGAATTTCTTGTACTACCCTTTCCTTCTCTTTTTCACTCTCTCCCAACCTAACCCCTAGTTGACTAACATTACAGATAACATTATCTAAAGGAAAATGAAAGGAGACTTCAGTTTCATAATTACCTTCTTTGAGCTCCAGATTTTTCCTAGCAGCCATCTTCTCTGTCTTAGCAAGAATATGCTCATCTCCTGAGTTAGCCAACCTTGGACTAACCCTTGTTGGCGTCATTACTGTCTCAGGAATTGCAGCCCTCTTCTTCAGTTCATCTGTTCCCTCTTCCTCCTCCCAGCTGCTCTCCCCCTCATTATTTTCATTCTGGTCAGTCATAACCTGATCTATCAAAACCTCCAAAGTTTTGTCCACTGCTCTATCCATTATTTCTTCTGCCTTTTCCTTAAGAAACAGATTAAACTCCATTTCACTCATCTTCTGAACTTTATCTTTCCATGATTCTTTATCTGTCCATCCCTGCTCCTCCTGCCTATATTTTGTACTGCTATCTTCCTTCTCCTTGACCTCACTATCATTTTTCCTTCTTTTTATTTCCCTGATCATATCTGGGTCATCCTGCAATAAGCCATCCTCACTGCCCTCTCCCTCATCCTCTCCTTCTGCATCTCCCTTCCAATCAAAATTTGCTTCCTCTCCATTCTCATCAGTCCCTTTCCTTTCCACCTCAAATTCTAGTTCAAAGTAGTGATCCCCTATCACCACATCTAAATGTGAGGGGATAAGCAAGGGGTTAAGGGCTGCCACACATATTCTTCCAAATTCATTTTTTCTAGTCATCTCCATATCCACAGTTTGGGTAGATCCCAACAATGAACCTATTGCCCACAAATTCATATACTCCCTTAGAGATTTTCTCAGCCCATGTACTCTTACCCAAACTTTAGGTAAAAGGAATCCCTCTTCTTTCTCTTGCCAAGTTTCAAATTGTAACCTCACACCTATCTGAACTCCATCTTCTCTAACATTAGCCCCTCCAAAAGCTATTGCCCTTTGAAGTTCAGATTTTGAGGGAAATGTAGTGATGAAGGTGTTATCTTCATTGTCTTCCAGTTCCCAATTCCACTTTCCTGGGTACAACCTTTGCAGTTGTGAAACCACCTTCTCCTTGGTTAGTTTCCCTCCTCCCACCCTAATTAGGGCCTTCTTGGATTCTTTTTTACTCCTAGACAGCGGTGGATGTGGAATGTGGTAGAAACCAAGCCCATAGACAGCGTATCCCACCGCGTGTGCCACTGGCCTAGACTGCTTTAGCAGCAAACATTTGTGATTGACGTGGTCATCACCGTTACAGATAACACAGTAAACTGGATTAGTGCACGTGGCAGCCACATGTCCTTTCTTTGCACATTTTGAGCACTTGATCCCTGACTTGGTGTCATCTCCTTTCTCTTCTTCTCCAAGTCCATCTACTGTCATCTGGAAATCCATCCCAGCTTTCCCCCTCGATCCTTCTTTCTGTTCACCATCACGTGTTATCACCTTCTTTCCTTTATCCTCTTCCTTCACCACTTCTGCTCTTTGTGTACGCTCCTGCCACCTACGCCATCCCCCTCTGCCTCTCAGGGACTCCACCCTCACATCCACCCTTGATCCTCCTGGCCCCTGTAGACCTCTCTAGCTCCCAAAACCTTGTTGTTGCCCTTCCCTATTCCTCTCATTGCCTGACCCATCTCTTGATATAAATCTTCTTCCATACCCATCTCCTGCCCCTTCCCTGCCACCTGCTCTGGCTTCCATCTGTCTTCTCTGATTTCCTCCAAAGTGCCAGACGCCTCCTGAATCTTCTCTTTGTGCTCCCATTTCTAGTCGGTCCTGGTTAAACCGACCGTCATGTGCTCCCCTAGCTCCAGATATTCCTCTTGTGCCAAACCCTCTCCTCAACATTCTTCCTTCTTCCTCTTCCTCCTGACAATCTGTTCTCTCTCTGTGACACTCGACAGCTGTGGTTAGAATGTCAAAGGGTGCTTGTTGCACAGATGAGTTGCTATTAATCACAGAGGCTGGCGCCCCTTTACCCCAGGCAGCCCAAACACCACCTTGATTCTTGGGCAGACATTTAATGTCTTGCCTTTTGAGCTTCCCTCCATTATTAAGAAGCTGACTTAAACCATTTGTATATTGGAAAACTGCACGTGGTCCCACATGAATGAAACCAGTTTTACCCACCCAGGTTATTGATTTCCCTGAGTTAATCTTTGGAACTTTTTGAAATTTGAATTCAAACTTCGTCTTCTTTGATGAGCACTTCTTCTCCAATGTGTTCATCCTTAACTTCACTGAATCAGCCTCCCCTATGTAGTTATCCTCATACATAACTTTTGATTCTTCCTCCAAAAAAATATCTAGACTTCTCTTATCCAATGGATGGGCCACCTCACGCAGATCTTTTACCCTGATGTCACCTAGTGACATTTTCAAAGGGTAATTTCTCTGAGGTAAAGGGCCTTTCCATGGTTTGATCATATGTCCAGGTTTTTTGTCTTTGCCCTTTGTTCTATCTTTGCTTTCCTGCTTCTTAACTAATTTTATTCCCTTTTCTCTAGATCCACTGCTAGAGAGTTCTGTTCTTTCCTCTAGGGAAGAACAGCTTCTCTCCTCAGCCACTATACTTTCCATTTTCATCTTATCACTTTCTTCCTCCCTTTCCTCCTCCTCGTCAGAACTGTCCTCATTTGCTAAGGCCCAGAATCGAGAGCCAGTCTCGTTCCTTCGGAGACCTTGCAAAGGATCCTGCGATTTTTTGAATTGCTTCTTCTCTCTCTCACTCTGTTCCTCCTTTTCCATTCCTCCTCTTTCCCTTAGAACTTCTGAATCTTCAAAATTTTCCCTGGTCAATACTGACTGTACCTTCTTCGTGCTGCAAAGTTGCTCTGCGGGTGCTAATCGTGGTGCTAGCGTTAAACGCCGTCTACTTTGATTAGTAGATATGCCCCTGTCCCCTTTTTCCTTTGCAAAACTTGCAACGACAAAAGACCGAACACCTTGTGTGCACGACCCTTTACAGGAAGAGGAAGAACAAAGGTGAGGTTGCTGTTGTACCTGGTGTTGACGTCCTTTGGAGAAGACATGGTCCAGAATCCGCGCTTGTTCGTCAGCTCGCACCACACCAGCTTCAGCATCATTCTCCCTGTCCCCTCCTTCCAGCTTCCTCGGCCTCCCGTTGCCCACAGCGCCATGAGACCCCGCCTGCTCCTCAGCGCCCGTCGCCGACACATCGCAAGATCCTCCTCCGTCCGCCTGGATGTCCTGCGGCGAGAACACGCCGCGAGCCCTCCCTCCTGCGGTCTGGCCGTCTTGGTCGTCGGGGCCGCCCTGCTCTACGGGCTCCGCCGGAGGGCGGGCCTTTGCCCGTTCAGACATGGGTGTGGCCATCTCGGCAAAGCCAAACGCCTCAGTTCTGGCTTTTGCCTGTGCAGGTTCATCAGCTTGTGGCGCCCGCTGCCCTTGCCGTGTCGGAGGCGGCGGTGCCGAGGCATTTCGGCGGCGCGCCTGGGGCCGGGGAGCAGAGTTGTCCTCTGTTGCTGCATCCGCCGTGTGCACTATTATGCCACCAGCTTGAAATAATTCATTCCTGAAGCTTGCTGGGTATTTGTAGAATCTTCTTTAACCTCAAAGAGTCATCTTCTCTGCACAAAGCATCGCAAATTGCGATAACCATTTCAAACTACTAAGTTATTGTTTGATTGTGGCTGGGTGTCAAACTGTATCTTTTTCCATGTTGATAGCATGAAATCAGTAACAATTTAATTGGCTGCACCACGAAGTTATTGGTCCTTTGGCAGGTATGAATAATTGATCAGTAGCAGCTAGTCAAAACATTAATTGGTCACCAAAGAAGTAATGCACTAAAAGGAAGGCACATTTGAAATTTAGGCATGGTCTTAAACTTCCAATCATGTTAAGGGAAAGTAAAGCAAGTTAAAAATATCAGTATTATCTAAAAAAAGGAAAATATCAATTCAATACAATAGTCAATTAAGGGAAAATTTTGTTTTGAATATGTGAAATGGACATAATAGAAGAGAATGGTCACAGAAATGGCATAATATCTCTCCAGGCTCAGTTATAAACATCATATAGTTGCAGTTGATATGCAAAATGCAGAACTCTCTTCCAATCACAGGGAGATAACTGCCATGATGTAGCTGTATTAATGGGAGAAAGTATTAATATCCCAGCCTCCACATCCATTTGATGCAAAAATAAAATAGTAATATATCTCTCATGATTATCAAATATAAATAAATGTCTGGTACAGAATTTATACTGCCTTTAACAACTTGCATCAGAGCCTGTATGGTAACTCAGACCTTGGTCAACATAGAAGGAAAATAGCATTTCCATATTATGGTTTGGATGCTGACAGTAAATGAAGCAAACATGTCCCTACAATAGACAGGATATGGAATCAATACTAGATTAATTGAAATGATTCTAATAAAAACCCAAACTTTTTATGCTACTAACCTTACTTAATGTTTTGACAGCTCACTGATTTCTACAAATGAATGGCATATTTCCATGTCTTTGGTTTCAATAACTTGGCACTTGGTAATCGCTGATGTTAGGATTTATCAATAGAAATCTAGAGTATAACATGAAAAACGTGTACGTCAAGCAGATTTGAGTATGCATATTAAAATATACAACTACCGAATTGGAAAGAGAAAAACTCCAGTTCTTTCTGAAACAAAAACAGAAATAGTACATTTTTGTGCATCCAAAGGCGTGAAGTTAGCAAAAAAACCATTAAAAGAAAGGTACCACACAGTAGGCTCCTGGGACCTTTTATTTAGAGCTCTTTTGTGGTGTATAATACTACCCTATACTATTGTTGAAAAGGACTCGTATGTAAGGATCCGACAGTTCAAATTAATTGTATACTACTAGAATTTTAAGTTGAAGTATAGGTAATAATATGCATGAGTAGTATGGGTAGTATATGGGTATGATTGGAAAGATGAAAATTAGCATTGTTACAATATATCAAATCTTTCTTCATTATCATCTCCTTTCCTTTTATTCATCTTCTCATTTCCAATTGGTCGCTATGGTTCTTCATTTACAATCAGTCGCTAGGGTTGCAACGGGCGGCGGCGGCTGCGGTGCAGGAGCTGCCAGCGCAGCACCATCCCCCAGCGGCAGCATGCTGGGCCAAGTTCAGAGGCGTCAGCAGCAACGGAGGCCAGGACCGGCGTGAGGCCGCCGCCGTCGTCGGCCGACAGAGCGGCCTGGCGTCATGCGTGCTCGCCGCCCTGGCGGCGTCGTTCTCCCCGTTCGCTGCCGACCGCCCCGCGCGGGCCCTTGTGCTCGAGGAGGACGACGACATCGAGCTGCTGGAGCGCATCAAGGAGGACAGGAAGAAGCGCCTGGAGAAGCAAGGGATCATCAGCGCCTCAGGCACCGAGACTGGTCGGTCAGTCAGTGAATTTACATTTTCCGTGAATTTACTTGCACTTCTTCTCATGCAGTTTATTTAAAAAAAATTCCTAGAAAAAGAGAGATAAAATCTCCTAATCTTTGCAATAGCAGTAATGCTGTAGTTTGACTACAAACCACAGGGTACTTGCAGGACCTCATCTACAAGTTGAGCAATTCTACAAAGCAACCTGGCCGGTGATCAAAAGAGATGTTCTTGCATGTTTTGACGCGCTCTACCACGGTGCATGCGCCAATTTGGCCGCCTGAATTGCTCCCTAATCACTCTGCTACCGAAACGGCAAGACGCTGTGTCCCCGACTGATTTCAGACCCATCAGCCTTGTGCACAGCTTCGCGAAGCTAGTTGCAAAGCTGCTTGCCAACTGGCTTGTTCAGGAGCTGCACAACCTTGTGGACATTAACCAGAGCACGTTCGTGAAGCGACGGTCAATCCATGATAATTTTAAGTTTGTGGAGCTAGCTGCGAAAACCCTACACCGGAAACACAAGCCCAGCCTCCTAATCAAGCTTGACATCTCAAAGACCTTTGACACCGTCTGTTGGCCTTTTCTACTGCAAGTTCTACAAGCGAGAGGCTTTGGGATTAAGTGGAGGGATTGGATCTCCGTGCTCATTTCCACTGCCACCACCAGAGTGCTGCTAAATGGCTCCCCAGGTCGGTCAATACGCAACGCAAGAGGGCTGCGGCAGGGCGATCCACTATCGCCAATGCTTTTTATCCTCATTATGGAAGTGATGCACCGGCTTCTCAGAGGGCTACGGAACTGGGAGTCCTCTCCCACCCGGCTGATAGTGCCATATGTCACCAATGCTCTTTGTATGCTGACGACGTGATCATTTTTGCTAAGCCGGTGGCCCAGGATTTGATTGCCCTCAAGGGGATTCTCGACTTCTTTGGTAACGCATCTGGGTTGCACACCAACTTACAGAAGTGCTCCATCGCCCCAATTGCTTGCAATGATCAGCAAATCGCGAGAATTAGTAGCATCTTCCCTGCCCAAGTGGTAGAGTTCCCAATACAGTACCTTGGCATGCCCCTATCGGTTCGAAGACTGAGGAAATCCCACTTCCAACCCTTGATCGACAAGGTGGCCAGCAAAATCCCGAGTTGGAAAGCTCAACTCATGAACAAGGCGGGGAGACTAACAGTGGTTCAATCAGTTCTGACCGCGACCTGCACCTACAACCTAATCTCCCTTGATATACCGGCCTGGGTATTTCATGAAATCGACAAACTTAGAAAGGGTTTTCTGTGGGCAGGTAAGCAGGCAGCCAATGGAGGGCAATGTGCAGTGGCCTGGCCACTTGCATGCCGCCCTAAACTCTTTGGTGGTCTAGGAATTCAGAACCTCAAAATTGCATCGCTGGCCCTCCGATTGCGCTGGTTGTGGTTCAAGAGGACTGACGAACAACGACCATGGAAGCACCTAGCCAATACGGTGGACAACGACCATACCCTTCGTAAAATCTTCCAAATTTCCATCCGGGTACAGTTGGGCGATGGGAACACCGCACTCTTCTGGGAAGATTTTAGCGCATGACAGGACTACCGGAGTCCTCTGTTCTATTTCAAGTCATAGTGCATAAAGTGTAAGTGTGTAGCACACATACCATCAACCTTTCCATCACTTCTGTAGACCTCCATACCATTAAGGCCAGCACCTAAAGACCTGATTACTGCATCAGGGTTCTTCAATGACCAAGGTCCAAGGATGAGCGAGTGCAGATATACCCCCAGTACGACTAATTGACTGCACAACAGTCTCAGCAAATGGTTCACTTCCTCTGCAAAAAACACAGGCCCTATTATTAACACAAAGATCTTGCTACATGCAATCGACCAGTTGCCACTCCCTCACCAGCAATTTTAGTTATATGCTCCCACTTTATCGTCACCTTGAGTCTATTTAGCTTTGCCAGCATATTCTTTGCACGTAAGTATCTCCCATCTCTGATGTTCAATAGCATGCTGTACAACTCATCATATCTTGATGGACCGCATGTACCATAGTATGCAAGGATATGAACAGGCTCACCAGCACCGGCACCTTCCCTTATAGAAAATGAAATTCATAATATAATGAATCATCATATGAAATATCCCTAGTCATAATACAACTGCTTAAATGTTGTTTACAGTATCATTTTATTAGACAGGCAATGGAGCATTAAAACAATATTGCAGATCTATTTATGAGAGTCCGCAACAATAGGATGCTTGATTCATTAAGCTGCATGCAATTGATGATTTTTATTCAAAACACAGAAAGCTCTCTTCTCTAAAAGCTAAAGGGCACTTACCTTGGATTATACAGCGCACTGATTTCAACTCCAGGAATTATTCTAATGCCGAACTTGGAAGCTGCTGAAACAGCTTCTGGTATGCCAGCCATAGTGTCGTGATCTGTTAGGGAAAGAACTTTCACCTACGCCACAAACATATATAGTTTAGACACTCCAAGATTTGTAATATGTGCCCATCAATATATAACTTTTAAACAGCACACAACCATACCGAAACTTTAGGAGGTAGGTTATGGTATATAATCCATAAAACATTTCAAGGGGAAACAGGCACTAGTGCATCTCAATCATTTTTTTCAGCAGCAATTAGCTAAGCAATACACCGTCTGAACTAACCAATGCGTGCCAGAAGATGACAGCTTCATTCAAATTTAAACAAACCGATCATCAGAGGGGAGTTGAAACATCCAAGGAAACTGCTTCCCTGTTAGATACTGTAGTCACCAGTACAGCACTTTCATCCAGATACTAAGACGGGGAACAGTCCTATAAGACGGGGAACAGCTACGCACACGGCACACTGGCAGGTACAACAAACGCAATGCTCGGTTAAGCACCACAGCTAAAGACGATGAGGCCATCGAAGTCGAATTCCACAAAGCACAGTACAACGCCGCCGAACAAACGTCACAAGCATTTCCTCAAACACCTAGCAGGCAAACGGACTAGAGGCCATTTAGGATTCATCCACTTACCCCATTGCGGTGGGCGCGCTCGACGAGCGCGGTGGGGGAGAGGAAGCCGTCACTGTGGTTTGAGTGGGAGTGAAGCTCAAACAGCACGTCACCGCCACGCGCAGCCTCAGCCGGCAGGAAGTCGTCAGTGTCAGCATCGGCCGCCGAGGGTTCCGGGGGCGCGGGTGCGCCCAGGCGCGGACGTGGGGGACTGGCGGCGCGTGGGGAGAAGGGCTCGCGGAAAAAAATCTCCAAATAATATATGCGTGCTAATTACAATTTTGCCCATGCTAAAAAAGTACTTATAATCTATACTACCACGTGGTAGTATTGTGCACCGTAAAAGAGCTCTTTATTTAATCCACATTTTGTCCTTTAGACAGCAAAATTCAATTAAATTGACAAGTAAAAACCTTCGTTGCATTGGCAACTTGGCATCTCTATTTGATGTGTAACATTAGGGAAATAGAAAAATATCAGTTCAATGCAAATTGAAAACAATCTATAGTCGTGTTCTTAATTGTCCAAGTGTGGAGGGATCACTTGGATTTTTTAAATTTCGTATTGTGCAAGTGCTGAAACCAGCAAGCCACCATGACAACTGCATGAAAAAGTAACTTTGTGGGACACTCTTCATGTTTTTTTAGTGATTGCTGAGTTCTTTCCACTATTCCTTGTCAATAATTTCTGGGCACAGTTCACACCTAGCTATAGTCTATAGACGCAAATACCTTTCTCTAATGTAAAAATAATCACACCATATCATCCAAACTACTGCATGGATGCTTTAAGGCGACTGGTATATATATATTTATAGAATGCGGGGTCTCAGGTTGAAGAGGAAAATACACATGAGCAGATTTATGCATTTGATGGTGAAACGACAAATGAGTTTGATGGGTACCTTCGTAACGAGCATCCAAATATTTATCAATGAGGTTGTCCAGTCTCTTCTTCAGGGATGAAGGAAGCGATTGTATACCTGGACATGATGTAATTTGAAGATGACGGAGAGATGAGTATGCTTGTGGCCCATCGGGCAAGGATGCCAGGCTTTTGCATTCACTAAGAACGAGGCGTTCCAGGGTTGCAAACTCTCCCAAGCAACATTCGACTGATCTCAACTCTGGGCATTCCCAAATATCTATTTCCCTGAGGGATGGGGGAAGGTTGAGAACCTCTGACAAGCTTTCGCACTGCCGTATATTTAGAGATTCAAGACATGGAAGTAAGTGATCCCAGGCCGATGATGACAGCTTCGGTGCAGCGCTGGGCCCTTGATTGAATGTTGGCTCGTCCTGTAGCTCTCCGAATATGGACTTAAGCTTAGGGCAGTCGTGCAAATCCATCGTCTTGAGAGATGCGGGGACGTTGAAGACCTCTACCAGACTTTCACAATCCCGTATGCGTAGAGACTCGAGACGGGGGAGAACTTGGCTCCTTTCTGATATTGGTTGGCTAGGAGCGGCTTTCACGTACCCAATCAGACCACTGCACTTCCAAATGGTAAGGTGCCGCAAGGATACCAAGCTCTGGAACTCTTTTTCTGGCCAGTAGACAAGCGCATGGTTGATCTTCTCAATTTTCAAATCTTGCAGCTGGACAAAACATGCCCATAGTGCCAGTGGACTTGAGGGGAACAGAAAGTTGCAGCCGCTTAGCTCCAGATGTGTCAGAGGGTATTTATTACTGGCGTCCACCAGCTCAAAGGCACCATGCACAGTTGGTAAAGTAGTTTCTGTGTCTTCGACTGATAACACCAGTTCGGACAATGAGTTAATAACTGTAGGCACTATTATTGCTGTCAGTTGGCTGCCATTTATTTCTAATACACCGAGCTTTGGTGCTTCTATCACCCCCGGTTGAATTGTCAACTTCGGACATTTCTTAACACCCAGAGTCTCAAGGTCAGAGAATCTCTGCTGTTCACCATGAGTTGCTTCCGTCATCCCCAAGCTCTTAAAACTTTCTAAGTCTTCTAACAAGAGCTTCTTTAAGTTTGGAAATGCTGACCATGCTGTAACATCACTATGGTCAAATGATACTCCCTGAGATGTAGCTGATGGTAATGCTGCCAGTTCGGGGCACTTTTTGATTGATAACTTTTCAAGCTGAGGAAATATTATCTGCTGCCCTTGAGTTGCTTCAGCAGCGCCCCCCCACCTCTGAAACTTTGCTAAGCATTGTAATTTGAGTACCTTCAGGACTGGAAATGCCGACCAAAGCTTCCTCTCGTCTTGCTCCTTGGAATCTCCACAGCACGATCCTCCGAGAAGTGCTGGCCCTGGTAATGCTGTAACCTTTCCACAATTTGTAATAAACAATTTCTCAAGTTGAGGAAACATTATCTGTTCTCCTTGGACCCAGTTTACTTCACACCATCTATCAAATTCCGGCAGGTCTTCCAGCGTAAGCTCCTTCAGATTAGGAAAGTGAAAGAATGTACCACCACTGCACAAGCTTTCCAGTTTTTTCAATCTTTTCAAATGAAGAACTTGTAGAGCTGCTACACTCCCAAGTGGAGGAAGCTTATTGGACTTGTTACAGTCAAAAAGACGAAGCTCCACCATTTTTGGCAGCGTACCCATCCATGTTGGGAAACTGGTTCCTTGGTAATGCTGTATCCTCAGAGCCTCTAGTCCAGGAGGAGCTTCGAGACCCTCCAGCACCTTATGACAATGTTGTTTCTCCTCCTCACTACCTGTCCAGCTTAATGACAATTCCCTGATCTCCTTTTTATTTCCAAGACTGGCCTGTTTTGCATCTGCTGCTTTTGTCACATTTTCGAGTTGACTAAGCAGTAGTGGACCACCAAGGTTGTTTAAATGCTGCAGCTCTGCAATACTACTGCAATCAGGGCCTGTACCCACTACAAAATCTGTAAGTGTTTGCAGGGAAGTGAGATGTCCAACCTCTGGTGGCATGCGCTTCAACTCCTCACATCCGTGAGTGTAGAGGTGACGGAGGGCAGTCATGTACTTTATTCCCTTTGGAAGTCGACCAAGTTTCCAACAGTTAGAAATATTCAGCGTTTGCAGATTGTACAAAATGCTGATATCTTCCGGAAGTGCCACTATATCACTAAACGAGATATCAAGATACCTCAAGAGATGTAGCTGCTTTGGTTTCAGTAGGATTGTGCTCTTAGTCTGCCAAAGTCTCAATGCACGCAGAGAGCTGTATTTTGCGAGATGCTGCAGGGATTTTATGCGCGGATCCTTCAAAAAAATATATGTCGGCAAGAAATCTTCCCCAAGTAGTAGTGTTTGTATAGCTGGCGACCTTATATTCAGAGAATCATTCAAAACGGCCTCTGGCTCGTCACATGATAACAATATATGACGACAAGTGTTCTGAAGAAACTCATCACTCTGCTTTGGCTTCTCAGTTATGGTAGCAACTTCTTTGCCCATGACAGATAGTGCCACATCGTGCATAAGATCATGGATTTTACATGTACTTGTAGACAAATACCAATACACGAAACCATATCTTGTCCCTTTGACTTGCTTCACATCTTCAAAGAATGACCTTGAGACCAGCTCACTGAAAATCTGTTTACCAATTGTTTCATGACGAACATCTTTTTGCTCGGGAATAAAGTCATTTGCCATCCATAGTTGGATCAGCCTTTCCACGTCAATCTCATGGTCCTTGGGAAACACAGCACAGAAAGCAAAACACTGCTTCATGTGTGATGGCAGGTCATCGTAACTGAGCTTGAGAATAGGCAGGATTCGATCATCCTTGTTATGGGCGATGCTTTTGCTAATCACAGCCTTCCATTCTTCCGTGCTTGTCTTGCCACGTAGTACAGATCCTAGTGCCTTGGCTGCCAATGGAGACCCTGCACATCTCTCAACAACGTCATCAACCAAGCCAGCTAAATCAGTTGGTTTTCTCTCTTGCGAAATGAATGCTTTAGCCTCAATAATTTCCTTGATGAATTTATTGTCCAAACGTGCAATGCCATGTTCTTCACCTGTACTCATGAGTTGAGCTATTTCTTTATCACGTGTTGTCGTTAGTATGGCGCTACCAACATCACCATGTTTAAGACAGGCATTCAGCTTGTTCCACTTGTTATCATCCTTATTCCAGACGTCGTCCAATACAAGAAGGTACCTGTTACAAATAATCATGCCATTAGTGCGTTTCTATTTGTGTACGTTTCTATTTGTGTACGTCTTTTTCTTAAGTTATGTGAATGCCACCAGAGGAAGCGTAAATGGTATGTGAGATGTGCAAGTTCCGTGCATATCCAAGAGGGCAATTTGCTAGTGGTGAGGCGTTGTTGTCTTCTTGATCTAAGTTTGAAGTTGAATTTTGTGTATGTAGTTTGCATGTGCTTTACTTGTTCTTTTCAATTACGTGTTATTCTCAAGGGCAATGCACATATTTTGAGCATGTGTGAGGGAAAAAAAACCAGTGTGCGTGTTTGAGATGAGTGAATCAACATCAAATTAAATTCTAAAAGTACCTCTTTCCAGCGAGTTCTCTCTGAAGGTTCTGCAAGGCATTCTCCAGGTTGCTCTCAGAAGCGTTGCAGATCTTGTTGGCAAGGTTACAAACATCGAAATCATCTGACACGCAGACCCACTTCATTAGTTGGTGGAAATGCTTCTTCACTTCAGGGTCATTAAAGATGAGCTGAGCTAGGGTGGTCTTGCCCAACCCACCCATCCCCACAATGGGAACGACCATCGGATCCTTATTGTTAGCTTGTTCTTTGACCAACATTCTAACAATCTTTTGCTTCTCTTCATCTCTGGATCTGCTGACAATCTCTGGATCAACCATGGTGGAGTCATTCTCACGCAGATAATTTATCTGAACCTGCGCTTGTGGCTGTTTGTCGAACCGAAAGTCGCGCATCTGCTTCACAAGGGCCTCAATATCGCGCACAATCTTGCAAAGCTTGTTGCCCATCCTGCGACGGAACATGATGCGGTTGCCCATCCCGAGCTTGATGTAGCGCCCCTCTTTCTTGGCTTGACGACGGAGGGCCTCATAGTTGAATTCATCGAAGACTTGGATGGCCTCGTATGCCGCCACCTTAAGCTTCTGAAGCCAGGGTCTGATTGCTTCTCTGGAGGTTGCCTGCTTCTCTGCGGCAGTGATCCTTTCCAGGATGGCCGGCAGCATGACCTTGAGGTTCTCATGCTGCTCCTCCATGCCCTCCATGACCTTGTACTGGTCAAGGAGGTAGCTGGACGCCTTCTCCTTCACCAGGGACAGCAGTGGCCCGACCACCATGCTGCCCACAAGCTCGGCCATTAGAGCAGTCAGAGGAGCACACGCTGAGAAATGAGAACACACTTTGGAGTGGAGAAGAGGATGGTCTGCGGAAGCGCTTTGGAGGTAAATGGAGACCAACGCCAAGCACTGACCTTCTTGGGGCGCTTAATTTTTTTTTTTGATAAACCTGTTTCTTGGGGCGCTTAATTTAACGACAGATACTATGTGCTAAACTTTAGCAGTGTCACATCGAATGTTCGGATGCTAGTTAGGAGGACTAAGCATGAGCTAATTAAAAAACTAATTGCACAGATGGAGTGTAATTCGCGAGACGAATCTATTAAGCCTAATTAATCCATCATTAGTAAATGGTTACTGTAGCACCACATTATCAAATCATGGACTAATTAGGTTTAATAGATTCATCTCGCGAATTAGACTCCATCTGTGCAATTAGTTTTGTAATTAGCCTATGTTTAATACTCCTAATTAGTATCAAATATTCGATGTGACGGGTGAGCTAAACAGACCTTTAATTTATTGGTTGCATCGAAAGCCGTAATACAAAATAATATCATCACGGCTTTCCATGTGCATTCTACAGGATGGCCGGCAGCATGACCTTGAGGTTCTCATGCTGCTCCTCCATGCCCTCCATGACCTTGTACTGGTCAAGGAGGTAGCTGGACGCCTTCTCCTTCACCAGGGACAGCAGTGGCCCGACCACCATGCTGCCCACAAGCTCGGCCATTGGAGCAGTCAGAGCTCACGAGAACACACGCTGAGAAATGAGAAGACACTTTGGAGTGGAGAAGAGGATGGTCTGCGGAAGCGTTTGGAGGTAAATGGAGACCAACGCCAAGCACTGACCTTCTTGGGGCGCTTAATTTATTGACCTGCTCTGGTCTCACGCGCTTTGCTGACTCCGCGCTCACCAAACCGCGACGGGGACATATAGATGATCTATGGAAAGCCGTGATGATTAATAACTGTAGGGACTATTATTGCTGTCAGTTGGCTGCCATTTATTATTTGTAATACACCAGCTTTGGTGCTTCTATCACCCCGGTTGAATTGTCAACTTGGGACATTTCTCAACACACAGAGTCTCAAGGTCAGGGAATCTCTGATCTTCCGTCATCCCCAAGCTCTTAAAACTATCTAAGTCTTCTAACGTTTCGATTGATAACTTTTCAAGCTGAGGAAATATTATCTGCAGCCCTTGAGTTGCTTCAGCAGCGCCCCCCTCTGAAACTTTGCTAAGTATTCTAATTTATTGGTTGCATCGAAAGCCGTGATGATATTATTTTGTATTACGGCTTTCCAGGTGAACTATTATATACCAATCGCCTTAAAGCATCATCGAAAGCATCTTTACGGCTTTAGATTTAGTAATATCATCGAAAGCATCGTCAGGTGGTAGTATCATGCCGACATGAGCTTGGCTCTCAAGGATGAACTGGCGCGGTAATTGGAATCAAATTAATCCATTGATTAGTAATTAACATCAGTGTGCTAATGGAGTACGGAGGACTACTAGAGTAATTAGCTAGTCAACACAGGTTTTGCATCTGGCTACCCCAGCTGGATGGTTAGTCCGGGCCTTGGCTATGCATCGATCAACAACAAAAATCTCAAAACATAGCCTCAGTCATGATAACAAATAAAACAGAAAGCTAAGGACCTCTTGAAAGAAATCTCAAAACATAGGAATAGGAAAAATGTAGGAACGAAGTTACATGACATTTCCAATTCTACAGGGATTGAGAATGTAGGAAAGTTTGCAATTGTGTATTTAGATGAAACGTAGGAAAAACAAACAAATGAGAAGGGAGAGATAGACACAAAGAAAAGTTTCCAAGAGGTTAGACCTCATGTTAGATTTCCTGCAAAATTCTTATGGACTGAGCCATTCCAGAGGAATTTGGAAGGATTAAAAGGTTGGCCAATCCTTTGTTCCAAAGGGACACATAGGAAAAATTCCTATAGGATTCAAATCCTACAAAATTTCTACATAAATCCTATGTTCCAAAGGGGGCTTAAGAGGGGTCGGGCGCCATGCGAGAGATTGGGCTCGGATGAGAGGTTCAGAGGAGGAAGGAAGGGATGAGTAAGAAAAACCTTGAGCTCGAATACTAGACAACACGCATCTCACATCTCTTAAAACTAGACAAATTAACCCTTTTTACCTAGTCAAAGCAGTTTAGTGATTTCACTGACGTACCAATGGGTCTCACAGGTTATAATTGACCTCAGTAGCTCACCAATTGGCATTCTTTTTGGACGTTCAGAGCCAACTGACAAGATAACATGGAGATACTGATCGACAAGTCGACTATATATATTTTTTGAACACAAACGGTGATTTTATTAGATTACCCATATTACAAAATACTTATAA
>NC_028452.1:49981037-49987362 GCF_000263155.2 Setaria italica | reverse complement strand
AATAATGAAGATCAAGATTTGTCGCAGTGGTCTCCTTGGCCTCCACGGAAGTAGACTTGATTGTGAACAATGTGGAAACTAAATTGTGAGAAGAACTTGGATTTATGGATTATTTCGTGCTTATGTTGAACTATGCCTGTGATGTTTATGAATTGTGCTTGTGGTTGTGAATTATCCATGTGGTTGTTTATTACAAATGCCTGTGATATGTGTATTGTGAATTGGGAGGGGTCCGTTATACGTGGCAAAATATCGAAAAAGGGGCGGTTCTGGTCACTTTGCCGAGTGTTACACTCGGCAAAGGCCCCTCTTTGCCGAGTGTAACACTCGGCAAAGTGACCAGAACCGCCCCTTTTTCGATATTTTGCCACGTATAACGGACCCCTCCCAATTCACAATACACATATCACAGGCATTTGTAATAAACAACCACATGGATAATTCACAACCACAAGCACAATTCATAAACATCACAGGCATAGTTCAACATAAGCACGAAATAATCCATAAATCCAAGTTCTTCTCACAATTTAGTTTCCACATTGTTCACAATCAAGTCTACTTCCGTGGAGGCCAAGGAGACCACTGCGACAAATCTTGATCTTCATTATTCGAAGCCGCCGATTGATTCTGCACATAGGATAGGACATTCTGAGGTAACATCTAAAGTTGTCAAATTTAAACTATTGAATCTTAAGCACAATGTGTCAAGTGACTCACAGGAGTAGTCGTGGGTGGCTGAGGCGGAGGGAACATCATCGGCGGTGGCGGAGGCAAAGTCTGTCCCATGCTCGTAGCAAAGTTCTGCATGTACTGGAACATCTGCTCCATCCTAATCCGGTTTTCCTCCTCCATCCTCCGCCGCATTTCCTCCATCTGCGCTGCCATCTCCTCTTGTTTCTTCCTTGATTCTTCCACTTGGGCCTACAATATTTCATTGCAATTTTATAATGCAAAGCTAAAGTACAACAACAAACGAACGATGAATGGAAGAGAAAGAACCTGTAGAGCCTCCATCTGGAAGTGTGCAGCGGTGGGTCGTGGGCGTACCGCCGGGCTCGAGTCCGTGCTCCTAGCTCGGATCTGGGAGAGAGTGGGAGTAGAGGCCGTGTCGATGACGCCGTCGCCAATCCAATATCGGCCATGCTTCTTGCCTCCTCCCACCCTCATCACGATTTCTCCATCAATGTCCTCGGAGCTCGGATCGAAGTCTGGCCCGTGAACCTCCCTAGCCATCTTTATATACTCGCTGACGCGGCTGTATATGCTAGGGTGGCTGTACGCCTCGGACGGGTCGTCTGGGTTGAAATCTATATCGGCCGTCGCCTTGCCCTTTTTGGAGAGGACCCATGCCTTGAGCTGGGAGCAAGGTCGGCCATCATGTGACGCCGACTGCGGCAAAATACAAAATCATTAAAAATTACGTAGAACTGAACGTTATAATAAAGAATTGAAGTTGCGTACCCATTTTTCTCTATATTCATCAAGGCTTAGGCTGCCTTGATGGTGTGATGCAGTCGGCATCTGCAAACGCCGCTGCCGGCAAGAAAGGTGGGTCTCCAACCACCCGGGCTCCAACCACACGTCGACCATCCTCTCCCAGCACGGCATATGCGCACGACACCACCACGGAGGCACCTACATCATCAAGCGTGTGACGTATGAAAAAGAAAATGAGCCTAATTAATCATAAATAGTAAGGATCAACGTTCTTTACTTACCATCATGAATTGATCCTTAGTCAGGTTCATTGTTCTTGCCTCCTCTTTTCTAACCTTCGTATGATTGTATTGAGCGTTGAACTCTATGATGGCCTGGATGCGCGCCTCGTAATGCATGTCCCTCACGAGCTTCTTGGCGGCTACATCACAGACGGCCTTCGCCTTGGCCTCGAACCCCTCCTGGCATCTATAGAAGTCCTGCATATACACACGTAAACCGTTATTATTTCAAGAATGTCGAAAGTAGCTGATGTATTGAGCAATTTAGTACGAGGAGTACTTACCCACAGCTCGGCCTTGACCCGCTCCGCTATGTTGGGGAATCTTCTTTGTTGACGATCAGGGACGTCGGGGGCGGCGACGTAGTGGTCCCACGTGTAGGCCGGCTGCAGCTGTCCGGCGTACACCACCAAGCCAGGGAAGTGAACCCTGCACAAAAGGCCAAGGATCCCGTTGGCCTTACGGTTGTGGTCACCCCCGCTGAGCTTAACCCAACTCCTGCACAAGTAATTAATATGAATTATTATTTTTTGTAACTTACAACATAAGAACAATTTCAAGAATATTTAAAGTTACTTACCTGATCCCAACCGGTTTAATGAGCGGGCGTAAATGCTCAGGTATCGGCCGCTTCGGGAGGGATGAGGGACCTCGCAACCATATCTTGGCCTGGGTATCCCCTGCCTCCCCATCCCCCTCCTGCTCCTGCTGCTCCTCCTCCTCCGCCTCCTCGTCCCCAGAGGAGTGTGCGGAAGGTACCTCCTCCTCCTCCTCCTCCTCCTCCTCCTCCTCCTCCTCTCAGGTTCAGGCGACGGGGGCCTCGCCGCTTTACCTTTCCCTCGAGGCCTCTGGACCACCTCCTGCTCCTCCTCCTCCTCCTCCTCCTCAACCCTACGTCGAGGCCTGCCTCGACGCCTCCCTCGACCACTCCCTGAACGTGACCCTGACCCTGAACCAGTCCCTGCCGCGGCCAGTCTCTCGCAAATCGACGTGAGCTTCCTGATACCGCCCACCATTGCTTAATGACCTGCAATTAAAAAGAGTACACGAGTCAGCATAGGCAAACAAAACATAATTAGAAATATATGCAAATTACAAGTAATTATAGCTAAATTATTACGAATCATACATGTATTAGAAATAATCATCATGATCGGGATTAGCTGGATCATAAGTCTCATCATCACTATCACGCGTGTCGATATAGTCAAGCTCGTGCTCCGAAGAAGAAATGTCGTCATCACTGTCATTATCTAACTGTAATCGTTGAAGTAATTCTAAGTCCTTCACATTCTGAACCTCATCTCCACCGTCTTCTGCAGCAACCCTCTCGTTGTCTACTTCCATTCCGATCGCTTCGGTTAAATCTATCACAAAACTCCCTTCGAGCCCATCTTCTTGGAATAACTCTCCTTCGTACGTGTCGGGGTCTATATTGTAATCTTCATTGTTTGGTACAGGTAGTTTACCGTGTGGTGATACCTTGTACACAACATCCCAACCCTTAAGACGGCTGTCAGTTTGGCACGGGTATGACAAATAATAAACTTGCGTGGCCTGTTGAGCCACAATATAGACATCGTCTCCTGGTAACCTGGATGACTGTCGAATTTCGACTAGCCCAAGGTTAGGGGCCCGTCTCACGACAGATGGATCAAACCAATGGCATTTGAATATAACTGGATTAAGAGGTTTACACCCATGAAAAGTGAGTTCGTATATTTCTTCAATTCTTCCGTAGTACTCGACTCCATCGGAGCCTGGCGTGAAAACTCCGGTATTTGTGGTTCTTCGATTGGGCCGACTCTGCTCGTGCCTTGTTGTGTGAAACCTATATCCGTTGACGTCATAACCGGCAAACGACCTGACCCTATAGTCACAGCCATCGGCAACCTGTCTCAACTCGGCATTCATAGACGCATCGGTTCGGCCCTGCAAGTACGAACAGGGCGGTTCGTTATATTAATCGTATGCACGAGTATCTAGAATGTTCGCGGAAATGAAATTTTACCTTCTGTTTGAACCAAGAAATGAAATCGGGCATTCCATTTCCCGCACCCTCTTTAAGAAGAGTCTCAGCTTCGTGCGGGGTCGGTTGCCTTGATTTACGCCAGAATTGACGATGAAATTGCCTATGCCAACGAGAAAGATACGTTTAGGCAAGAGATACCATTAATACGTCGAAATAAGTTTGTCGATGACTTACATCATGTACGGCTCCACTTCAGATAGGTTGGTCAACACATATAGCATGATAGAGCGCCACTCTTCATGATTAAGGGTCTTGCGGGTCGCACCACTTGCACTTCCGAGTTGCCCTCGGAAAATACTAAGGCTTAATTCATCTTCGCTAGCATTGTAACGAGGAGGTGGATTATGCACACTAGGAAGGTTCTCAGCGTAGTATTTCGATGTGAAGTTTGACACCTCCTCCAGAATGTATGCCTCTGCAATGGATGCTTCAATTTTGCACTTATTCTTACATTTAGTTCGAAGAACCTTTTGACATCTCTCAATTGAGTAGCACCAACGACCCTGCACAGGCCCCCCCCATTCGTGCTTCATACGGGAGGTGTAGAATCATATGCTGCATTGGATTGAAGAACCCTGGAGGAAAGATCTTCTCCAACTTACAAAGCAACACAGGCGCCATTGTTTCCATTTCTGCAACCACGGTACGAGATAACTCCTTCGCACAAAGCCGGCGGAAGAAATTGCTCAACTCCGCTAGCACCTGCCACACATGCTCAGGGACATAGCCTCGAACCATCACCGGAAGGAGGCGCTCAAGCCATATATGGTAATCATGACTCTTGAGCCCGTTGATTCGCATAGTTGCTAAATTCACTCCCCTCTTCAAGTTCGCTGCATAGCCATCAGGGAACATTAATGTTTGGAACCATTCTAGAACCTCCCTCCTTTGAGCCCTCGTCAGAACGAAATCGGCCTTAGGCTTCCTCCATGACTTGCCAGCTCTTGGAGGCGCCATGTTTAGCTGTGGTCTGTTGCACAATGTCGCTTGATCCACTCTAGCCTTAACGTTATCCTTTGTCTTGTCAGGAATGTCCAT
Source organism: Setaria italica (assembly GCF_000263155.2). NCBI lineage: Eukaryota > Viridiplantae > Streptophyta > Magnoliopsida > Poales > Poaceae > Setaria > Setaria italica. Next base: position 49,982,571 of record NC_028452.1, on the reverse strand, counting down.
GATAGTACCAAAAATTGCCTCGGCGATATTTTTTTCCGTGTGCATTACATCAATGTTATGTGGAACAAGGAGATCATCAAAATATGGAAGCTTCCACAAGCACGACTTCTGCGTCCAAGCATGTTGCTCGCCATATCCTAAAAAACCACCTTCTTCATTATTGAACTCAAGAGCGTCTAACTGAGCACGAACTGCGGCCCCTGTCATCATCGGCGGTGCGGGGGCTGTAACTACAACATCTTTGGTAAAGTTCTTCATGTCTCGTCTAAATGGATGGTCAGGAGGGAGGAATTGTCGATGTTTGTCGAACGATGAATATTTGCCCCCTTTCGACAACCAAATAAACTTCAAAGATGCTTTACATACTGGGCAAGGGAACTTCCCGTGAACACACCATCCGGAGAAAATCCCATATGCCGGCAAGTCATGCAGTGAGTACTGGTACCAAACATGCATCTTGAAGTTTGTCTTTGTGCATCGGTCATAGGTCCATACCCCTTCCTCCCAAGCACGGAGCAAATCATCAATCAGAGGCTCCATATACACACTCATATTATTTCCCGGATGCTCTGGAATTATCAACGACAAGAATATATTATGTCGTTGAAATAGGACGCCGGGTGGGAGATTCAGTGGGATAACGAAAATGGGCCAACAGGTGTACGGGGCGGCCGCCATTCCATAGGGATTGAACCCATCAGTTGCCAACGCAACGCGTACGTTACGGGCCTCTAGAGCTTTTGCAGGATAAATCGCATCAAAGCTTCTCCAGGCTTCAGCATCGGATGGGTGTACCAGCTTCTCTGGATTATAGCGACGGCCATTTTTGTGCCATGTCATCTGTTTCGCGGATTCTTCAGTCATGAAAAGCCGTTGGATCCTCGGTATGAAAGGAAGATACCGTAGAACCTTCACAGGAATTGCGAGCTGCTTTTTCTGACCGTCACCAGAATCAACCTCCAGAAATCTAGACGATTCACACTTCACACAGTATTTTGCTTCCGCATACTCTTTCCTAAATAAGATGCATCCCTTCGGGCATGCATGTATATGCTCGTATGGCATCTTAAGTGCACGAAGGAGTTTCTGTGCCTCATACATGCTCTTTGGCAAGATGTGACCAACCGGGAGCAGGCTTCCAAAAACTGTCAACATAATATCAAACGCGTCTCGACTCAAACTAAACTGAGACTTCACAGCCATTAGGCGTGCAATGGCATCTAGCTGAGAAACCTTGGTATGGCCGTGAAGGGGTTGCTGTGCCGCAGACAACATTTCGTAATAAGCCTTAGCGGTAGCCTCTGGCTCCTCCTCCCTACGTGCCTCTTCGAAGTGTGCTTCATGAAAGTCATTCAACATATCTCCCACCCCGGCATCATCATCAAATTCCTCAATTCGTTGTCTCAAGACCTCCTCTCTCCCACGGTCAGATTCACCATGGTAGATCCACCTGGTGTAGTCTGACGTAAATCCGTTCTTCACCAGATGTTTGCCCATCTCCAGCTTGTGTGGACTAATCAGGATACTTACACTT
>NC_028452.1:49967660-49980140 GCF_000263155.2 Setaria italica | reverse complement strand
AATACCCTGTGCCGAGTGCTAGATCCGGGGCACTCGGCAAAGGGTGTTTTTCCCCCGAAACACTGCGAGACACTGCGACGTGGACCTATTTGTGACTTTGCCGAGTGCCCTATTTGTGACACTCGGCAAACCATCCCTTTGCCGAGTGCCCTAGGTAGCACTCGGCAAACACCTACCTATATTGCATGTCCAACACCACTTTTAGTAATTAAAAGGACGTAAACTTTGTGTAAACCTAGTCCAATTCACTAAACATTGCGTATTTCATTTTTTAAGTAATATTGTACCATTATTTCATGGATTTATAGCTCATATTTAATTTATATCTATTAAATTCATATACGTCCAATTAATGAATAAAAATTACCAAACGGATCTGAAAATTTCCCAAAATTTGACATGAACCTATCTATGTTCTCTATAGCCTATAAAAAAAATTTGGACTCAATGAGAAGTATATTTATCGATTCATCTCAAAATCTTACCGGATCCTTTGAACTTCTCTGAAACCTCTCCGGAGATGCTTCGAATTGTAAACATCATATGTCAAAACTTGTGCGAAACCTTATCAATTTTTTACCACGGCCTCTGCATACGAAATCAAAGCATCTTGCAAAATCTCATGATTTTCAAACTTCGTTTGTATTTTTTAGAATTAAACAATCATTTGGCCACACGTTCGTAGTCGTGTTTCCTTAGCAACATGTTCGAAATTTCTTTTCATTTTATGGGTGAGACATCAATTTAGACTCACTAACATGAATATGATTTTTTCACTCATATTATTCCATTATTCCAACCACCTGCAGTTCAAATTTGACTTAAATCAAAAAATTACTCTAAATGAAATTAATTGATTAAATATAGCAAACAGGTCAAAAAATAGTCCATCTTCTACAATGCAGTGCCAAATGCCATACATGTGGAGTGTAAAAAGTTTGGAGGGTGGAGGAGGGGGAAAAAAATTATGTTTGCCGAGTGTGTAAAAAAACACTCGGCAAACGCTATAGTTTGCCGAGTGTACACCCTAGCACTCGGCAAACTATAGGGTTTGCCGAGTGTCCCATAACGACACTCGGCAAAGACTATAGTTTGCCGAGTGTCCCACCGTGGCACTCGGCAAACTAGTGCCTTTGCCGAGTGCCCTATATTGACACTCGGCAAACACTAACAGCCGTCACGGAGGGGCGCCGCCGTCGGCACGGGGAAGTCACGTGGGCGTCAGTTTGCCGAGTGTCAAAGTTTGCCGAGTGCCGCCTGGGTGTTTGCCGAGTGTTTTTTGTAGGGCACTCGGCAAACAGGTTGTTCGCCGAGTGTTTTATTTTTGCCGAGTGTTTTTTGTGTTACACTCGGCAAAACGGTTCTTCGCCGAGTGCCCGAAAAAAAGCACTCGGCGAAGTTATTACACTCGGCGACTTTATGCTTTCCCGTAGTGCTGGCTCTAGGACCAGTTATACAACCGGTACAAACAATCCGACATTAAAGGTATTAAAGGGGTCCTTTTAAGTACCGGTTGAAACAACCGGTACCAAGGGTCCTCGAAATTATAGAGCCGGTCCTGGTCGGCAGCAAGGTCTTTGGCTCGATTGATGCATGGCTTGATGCTGAGAACAAGAGGATCAATCACGTCCGCGAGGCTAACCAAGACGGGCGAGCTTGCAATGCCTGCTTTTCTGAGATTGAACTTGAGCTGCTGGCCGGGTCAGGTCCGGGAACGCGCGTTGTTTCAAGAGAGATGCAGCTGCAGCAACAACAACAAGAAAGAAACTTCACGTACTAAGACGTAACGCTGCCTCTTCTCCGGCGAGCTGGAGCTCTACTATACCTTCCGTTGCCAAGGAGCTAGGGGATAGGATACCCAGCGGGCGGCGATGATGGCCAACCAGCTAGAAGCCAGATGGACCTTCATGCCACCTTCTTTAACGAGATGGGCTTCGCCCTGCTAGAGCTTTGTGGTTAATAGGCCACATGAGCCTTCTCGTGCCGTGTACAATAAGTTTTACTTACCAACTGGAACAGACAGAGCTGGACTAACCTGTTGGTGCAACTGGATTTGTCAGAAAAAGAAAAGAAAAGAAAGAAAGAAAGAAAAGAGACAGAAACAACAGCATAAACACCTCGCTGCTATTCGATTTTATTTCGTGCACACTGCACACGCACACATGTATACTAGTTCGCGCAGTGCGGACTGAAACACAGAGTTTTGGCCAGAAATGACAATTGCAGAGGTTTGACACAAAGAAATAGAAATATGCAGGCTCTTGCCGTGCATATGGATGCAAGCGAAACTCTACGTTGTTGTCCATGGAGTTTCCATGTTCCAATTTGTGTTCCCTAGTTGTCTCTTTAGCCTGTACCCAGAATCCACCAAAAGCAACTTGCCTGCATGCTTCTCTGATGTTGCAACTTGAAGGTGTTGAATGTTGATCTGCTCATTCACGAGTGATGACCAAGGACCATGAGACCGAACAGAATTTTCAGACATGGACACATTCTGAAACGGGCTTGGCATTTAGCCCGGTTTGTCTTTACAAGGAACTGAAGCTGATTATGCACACATCCGACATCCGGAATAGAAGCAGGAAGATTTTCTTCAGAACAAAAGCTGGTGGTAACATAACATTTGAAGCATAGGGTATTGTTATGAGTCTCACAATACCCTTAGAAGAAGTTCTATAATGCTCACCTCCACCCGAACCGTTTATGTTTTAAATCCTAGAACTCTGTCTAACACTGCACTGTTAAGTTTGCTTCAAACTATGTCTTGTATTAACTCGTACCTCGTGTATGTATGTAAAAATGTAATATTTGTTGATGTTATCCCATTGTGGATACAATCCTGATGTATGGCTATGAGACACGACGTGGATCTTTCGAGGAGTCCTAGGGACACTCGACGGATGACCGGACTTATACTATTTTAAGTGCGTTTCGGATAATTGCTGCGCAGCAGCAATTAGGCGCATTTAAACCAGTTTAAGTTGGACGGTTCCGCCACACGCGGCTCCCAACCCTAGGCGCCCCACCTGGGCTGCCCTGTTGGGCCATCTTCTTATTCCGCTGGGCCTTCGTTCCTTAACAGCATGATGAAGTTTAATTCTCTCGCACGGGCCCGAGTGATTGGCCCAACTGGATGATCAACTGTAGGCACCTAAGGTAGAGGAGCAACTGGAGGCGCCTGAGGTGCTGCTGGTGTAGATGTACTCGTGGTGTCCTCATCAACATACGTACAATACATTCGCACGCTAGAAAAGCTTTTTCATGAGAGGGTATATGAACAGGACGTACACAACCACGCACACTACACTCACACAACAACACAAACACACACGTGCGTATTCATACGCACGCTAGAGAAGATATTGGAGAAGCTACTGCCGTCACTGCATGGGAAACACGCAATACCATTGAACCATAAAATCTTTATATGTTGGCAGCCAAAACATGTTTGTGCTGGCGGGTGCCGCTAGCAGCAATCTTCTGCCAGTACAAATGCTTTCTGTGCTCGCGGTATATGATTACAACACCTTGGCAGGTGCTTATGATGCCTGTTCCTATATAATTTCCCATGAGTTATTTAATATCGCCTGCTAGACGCATCTCTGCTCGCTATGAATCATGTAGTGTGCTATATCATGAATCATTAATCAATGTTTGAAAGAGGGCTAAGGCTAACCGCACCGCACAGTCCCTAAAACGATCTCTACAGGGAGCAGGGCCCACATGTCAGATCCATTTTACTGATCCGTTTTTTCTTCTCTCCGCCGCCGCCCCACCGCTATCCCATTCGCCAAAGCAACCACCGTCTCCTTCCTCCCCTCCCCATCCCCATCGCCCTCCCCGCCCGCTACTCTCCGCCGCCCCTCTCTCCCCCCCTCTCCTCCTCCCGGGCGACGGCCCGTGCGGGCAGCCTCCTTCTCTGCCACGGCCAGGCTCCCCTCCCTGGCGGCCTCCTTCTCCCTTGCGCCGGATTTGGTGCGGTGGCAGGCCTCCTCCTCCCCAGCCAGCGGTGGTCACGCCCTGCCGCTGCTCCCGTCGCCCGCCGCCGCGGCCATGGCAGCCTCCCGGGTTGGAGAGGACGGCGTCGATGTCGCGCGGGACGTCGGCGTCGGTAGGATAGCGTTCGTCCGGCCACGCGCAGGACACTTCGCAGGTGGGGCGCGAGATCCGCGTCGGTAGGATTGCGTTCGTCCGCTCGAGCGCTGGCTTTGGAGATTTCCTGTAGCGATTGGAAGGGTAGAGGTTGGGATAGAGAGTAGCGGTGCGGGAGTTTAGCCAGTGTATTTAGTGTTCCGGGAGATTTACAGTCGTGCGGTACAGTTAGGCCCTGTTTGGCATGGCTCCAACTCCGGGTGGAGCTGCTCCACTCCTGAACTCCACATGGAGCCAGCTCCGCTCCAAAACTCCAGAACAAAAATGGGGTATTTGGCTAGATGGGTGCTCTCAGCTCCAAAAAAGATCGATTTCAGTGTGGATTGCCATTGTTGCCCCCCAATTAAGGCCCCACTTGTCATCCTCTCTATCCCATCTTCTTCTTCCCCTTTTTCCACTGCACTGTGCTGCACATGGGAGACCTTCCACGGGCGGCGGGGTGGGTAGCGGGCTGGGCGGCGACGGGCAGCGGGGTGGGCGGCGACGGGGGCAGCGCTGGGCGGCGACAGGCGACGACGGGCGGCGGGCGGCGGAGTGGGTGGCGGGCTGGGCGGCGACGGGCAGCGGGGTGGGCGGTGACGGGGGCAGCGCTGGGCGGCGACAGGCGACGACGGGCGGCGGGCGGCGGAGTGGGTGGCGGGCTGGGCGGCGACGGGCGGCAGGGTGGACGGCGACGGGGGCAGCGCTGGGCGGCGACAGGCGACGGCGGGCGGCGACGGGGGCGGCGCGCGGCAACGGGCGGCGAAGGGAGAATAGAATGAAACGTTTTTTTGTGTAACCAGTGGCATTGGTGGGTAATTAACCACCAACTCCACGAGGAGGTTCAAAAGAGAGGTTTCTGGAGCAGCAAAAGAGGTGCTCCAAAACTCCACCTCCATGGAGTAACTCCATGGAGTTTTGGAGTTGGGATGTTTGGCTGAATTTTTTTATGGAGTTGCTGGAGTTTAGGAGTGGAGCCGTACGTGCCAAACAGGGCCTTAGCCTAACCACGCTTGCCGCGCGGTGCTCACCATCTCCGGAATCCAGCTTATTAACGGGTCAGATCTACTTTGCGTAACCGGTATGGTAAATAAAAGGAGACTTCATAAACTCCTGTAACTTCTTCCTTCGTTTTTTTTTGCAAAAGTAACTACCGTATTCTGAAAAGGCCGTACTTTAATTTGTCAAAGTATTTTTTTAGGTCGCACGAACATATGGGCCACCATGCTATGAATTTGCTACGTAGACTACTGGCCCCTGGGCTTGGCTAGAAATGGCCCACAAAACTCCTGTATGCATGCGAGGACATACTGCTGACGAGGGCAGTAGCACAGCAGCACATAATCACCTTAGTCCTTTACAAACCGAGATTAAAAGATTCTTCATGGACTACGATATTAGATCGGGAACTAAAACCTTTAATCCTAAATCCAATTCATTTCGAGATTTTCGTTGAGAATCGAAGTTCAGTACGCTAGCTAGTACTAACATACTATTATTTTTTCTTCTAAACCTAGTTTAGATTCCGATATATGTTCGTACATACAGAATCACACTGATCTTTACAAAAACATATATACATGCACACTATATCCTTACATATGAAAACATTTACACGATGCTTAATTTAACAAGAAGATTATTAGCAGTGCAAAGTCATGAAAACATGACTAGCAGAGATAATATATAATAATATATCTGGATTGATCACATCGATATTTTGGTCAGGTCAGTACGTCCTACACGCGCTAGTGCAAAATTTGGGTACATTTGCATGTACGTGGACAAAGATACGAAATCCTGATGCGTGCACGCGCGCATGCGTACTGTGACAACAAGTCTCCAAAGGCTGACTGCTGACTTTGCTTGACCATTTCCATTCATCCATCTCTTGCCGGTTAGGTCCGCCACCTGCATACTTTCCACGAGTCATTCAGTTTTTCCTCCGCAACTTCCGCAGAAATAAGAAACTTTACAAGCCGGCCAAGCTGAAATTGAAGGCTATTTTGTACACCAGCACACCATACAAATAGCATATATAGCTATATACTCCCTCCATTCCGCAAAAATATCCGTATACTGTATTTACGAAATTTGTGAGCAGCGATTTTTCTATGTGTAGTGTTCATGTGTAAATAATTTAAGTAATGCATGCATATATATCAAATAATGCTAGGCAAAAGGCAAGCAAAGTATGTTCTCTTGTCCATTTATTTCAACAAGCAAACAGTAGTATATTGCACGTGCCGTCCTTGTCACGTAGGATTAGATTTCCAGCGCATCTAGACGGACTACTGACATTTTCTGACCAATGTTACACGGCAATGCAAGAAACTTCTAACAAGTAACAATAGTATATACTCCCTTCATTCTAAGGGGGTGTTTGGATACGAGATGCTAAACTTTAACAGTGTCACATCGGATGTTCGGATGCTAATTAGGAGAATTAAACATGAGCTAATTATAAAACTAATTGCAGAACCCTGTGCTAATTCGCGAGACGAATCTATTAAGCCTAATTAATCCATCATTAGCAAATGGTTACTGTAGCACCACATTGTCAAATCATGGACTAATTAGGCTTAATAGATTCGTCTCGCGAATTACACTCCATCTGTGCAATTAGTTTTGTAACTAATCTATATTTAATGCTACTAATTAGCATCCAAACATCCGATGTGACGGGTGTTAAACTTTAACACCATATAGCCAAACAGGCCCTAAATTATAGGTTATTTTTAACTTTTCTAGATGCATAGATATTATTATGCATCTAGACATATATAAGGTATATCTAAGTGCATAACAAAGTCTATGAATCTAATAAAATCAAAAGGACCTACTATAATTTGGAACGGACGAAGGGAGTAGCTAGTATAGCGGCTCCTGCAGTTGCGTATTTGCCTAACTTAATTTGGGTGAGATGGTTCATGCACTAAACTTATTTAAAATGCTATTAGAGATAAATGTTATAAGTTAGGTTCAACACTAACTACTGTAATATGATAAAATCACTCCTAGTATTATCTGAACATAAATTTAGGAACATGCTCGACTAAAGGATTTTTAGATGAACTTAAGTCTGCTAGTGCATGAAACTGAAACCGAGATCTCTCTATGTATGGGTCCACGCAGGAAATTTCCAACTGTGCAACATCTCAATCTCGCTGGCTGAAATGAAACAGAGAGGAAAGAAACAAGCAGCTCTCTTTTTCCGCGAAAAAGAAAAAAACAAGCTCTCAATCTCACTGTCAGCCGATATTTGCGACCCAAGGGCATTTTTGTCATTCCACCAGGCGGCCAGGCCTGACTTTTAAGCCCCTTGCCATCTATAAATACGCATGCATCGTCCCTAACTCATCCCACACTACAAGTAAAGCTCTAGCTAAACACATAGACAGCCAAGTAGCAAGCATCATCAGATTCAGGGATCAATGGCGCCCCGTGCTGCCTCCTCGTCGGTACTCCTCCTCATCCTCGCCGCCTTGGCCGCCGGCGCGAGCGCGGCCACCTTCACCATCACCAACAGGTGCGGCTACACGGTGTGGCCGGCGGGCATCCCGGTGGGCGGCGGCACGCAGCTCAATCCAGGCGAGACGTGGACCGTGGACGTGCCCGCCGGCACCAGCGGCAGGTTCTGGGGCCGCACCGGTTGCTCCTTCAACGGCGGGAGCGGCCACTGCGACAGCGCCGACTGCGCCGGCGCGCTCTCCTGCACCGTCTCCGGCCAGACGCCGGCGACGCTGGCCGAGTACAGCATCGGCGGCTCGCAGGACTTCTACGACATCTCGCTGGTGGACGGGTTCAACCAGCCCATGGACTTCTCCTGCAGCACCGGCGTGAACCTCCACTGCCCCGGCGCCGGCTGCCCCGACGCCTACCTCTTCCCGAAAGATGACACCAAGACCCACGCCTGCGCCGGCAACAGCAACTACCAGGTCACCTTCTGCCCATGATCAGGCATGGCATGGTCGAACGACGACGGCGAGAATTAGTGGAGAATATATAATTAAATAAAGTTGATAAATAAGACGATGTCGTGAAAAGTCGTCCACGTATGCATGTTTACGCATTGTAACTGGATTTACGTACTACCCTTCAAATTTTAAAATATGGATGATGATGTATGCCTTTCAAATATCAAATACGTAATATTTTTAGACAGACACGTAAATTGTCATGATCTCTCTGTTATTACCTTTTGAATGACGACTAATAAGTGTTGTCCCAAATGATGGTTTGGATTCAGTCAATAGGAAACATGTCATCAGGCTATGCTTGATGCTACTGTGATGGTTGATAACACGAAATTAGGTCAATATTCATGAAAACAATGATGGAGGAAGGCCAAAGACTGAGGTGCGTGGGATGCATGACCAAATGGTCGACTGGCTATAGCGTAGAACTGGTCTGATGACGCACCTATAAAGGCTTCAAAGCTTAACAATTCAGTCTCCTATATCTCCAGCCGACTCCTCAAACTTTGACCACTCGATCGGCATGAAGAAGAAACCGAGTCAGTTTTGTCATGGATGCAATGATGCAAACGACCCAAGACCTGATCCTCCTTCCATGCACTACGTTAACTCCATGATCTACGATCAGGCACTTCACTTTGGAAACCTGCCAACCTGGCTAGAAAGTCATGACGTACGACACACAAGTTTTGTTGGGATGCATATATAGAGAGACCTTTCAGTCTTGGATGTTGGATAGCATCAGCCATCATTTAGCTTGGCAGTATTTGAGTTTAATTTCCAGCTCGCTTCTCAGTTTCTAGATCGATCGTCAAAGCCGACAGGAACGGCATTTCGCTCGAGGCTCCAAGAAAGAAAAGGTCAGCACAACAAAATTAACAAAAAAAATTAATTCAACGAGATCCCGTGCGATTGATCAACACAACAATTTAATTCAACGAGAAAAACTGATCGAGTTCTTCAGAAAGTTGAACGAAACTGCACCGATCGATGCGTACACGGCCGGAGATCACGTGCCATACGATCAACACAACAAAACTTATCAATGACATTAAGATGATTAAGATAGGCTGAGGTGACAACAAACAACATACGTATATCATATCATAAACTGAAATCTACTTATTAATTAATTAGGTGGGCACATCAACATCCCGTATGTAGCATGCAAAAAGGAGGCAATCTGTTCATTATTAGCAAGGCCTGCTGGGCTTTTAGTATCCTTTTTTTTTCCCTGCAACTCATGGAGAGCCTAGCCCAATCATATAGCTAGTACTCTCTCCGTTCCAAATAATAAGTCATTTCAACTTTTTTGGAGAGTCAAACCATTTTATGTTTGATCAAAATTATAGAGGATCACAAAAATTTATGGCACAAAATATATATATTATAAAAATATATTTAATGAAGAAACTAATAGTACTTATTTGATATCATGAACATTAGTATTTTATTGTAGAATTAAATTTGATCAAACTTGAGATACTTTGACTCAAAGTTGGAATGACTTATAATTTAAAACAGAGCGACTACGTACCTACGCCAGATGGTGGGCTTGCAGCTAGCTATACGGCCGAACCAGGCTCTCGGTATGCAACTACAGCAGCAAGCGAGTCTGTCTCGTGCCGTGCAAAATTTCCTTCTCGCCAGTCGCCTCCCCTCTCCCTCGGCCACCTCCCCTCCTCCTCTCCCTCTCCTCCTCCTCTCCCTCCCTCCCTCGGCTGCCTCCCCTCTCTCTCCTTCTCCTCAAGATCTCGCCGTCCCTCTCCTCCCCCCTCTGCGTGCCCCTCACAGCTCATGACGGTAGTGAGGAGCGGCGGAGGTGGCCAGTGAGTTGAGGAGCAGCTGCGCCCACGACAGCCCGACTCGCGGCGGTGAGATCCAGGCGGGCTCAACTTCGAGGAGCGGCAGGCAGCGAGATCCAAGCGGGCTTGACTTCAAGGAGTGGCGGGCGACTCGCCGGTCGGTGAGTCACTCTCTCTCTCTCTCTCTCTTCCACTCCTCCTTCTTCCCTCTGATGCCCCTCTCCTAGCCCCGCATCCTGCCGGCCGCTGTGACGGCCGCGCCTCCCTTGCCACCCGCTGGCTGGGACGAGGGGTAGCCGACGGGTCCCGGTGGAGGCGTGGCCGGCGCGGCGGCGGAGTGGCCGAGCACGGTCGGCGTGACGCGGGGCTAGGAATTTTTTTATTTTTTTATCCAGCATCACCGTCCGTTCCAGAACCAGCGGTGATGGGGGTGATGGGGTATCCCCATCACCGCCGAATTGGATACAACGTGTTGGGATTTGAAGTCCCAAACAAGTTGTAGAGAGGACAAAGCAAGCTAAGTGAAAAAAGTGTACCAAGTGAACAAATGGCTAAGTGTCCGTTCCTCCAAGCCCTATGACTCTATTTATAGGGATGAGGTGGTGGTTATTTACATTAATTCTATTGGTGGGGTTGTATATTATAGATAGGTCCCTGGATTTTACAAAGAGATCCCTGAATGTTACAACTGAATCCATAACCCTTACAAACAATTCCCTAGACCCCATTTCAGGCCTCTTTTACACAAAGAGAGTCCTTAGCCTTAGGCCTCCTAAGGTGCACCCCCACGGTAGCCCCTCAACTATTTGATCTTAGCGGGCACAACAAGACCTAATAGTTGCTCCTGTTAAAAGAGGCCGACAACTCAAACTCCGGTTGCGAGGAATGCCCTTTGCAACCAACCCGTGTGCGCCTCGTTAAAAACTCCATCCCAAAAATCCAATGGGAAAAAAAGGCAGGGAGAAAAGAGCACGCACACTCTTGGGATTACACGTGCCAACTCTATATATATCCAAGTGCCTGGAATGATGAGCTTCGATCTGCATAGGGCTTTACTTCTAAGCCTCGATCAGTGGGCCTCGCTTCAAGAGATGATGTAGTCGTAGGCAAAGGTAGCTCCAACATATTCAAGCCTTCTCTCACGAGCACCAGGCATCTAGGATGGACTGGTCTTCCAGTACACCCCCTAGCCCCTCTTGGTTGGTGTTCGTGAGAGAAGCTCTTCATGTAGTGGAAGTAGTTGAAGTAGTTGATGTAGTAGCGGTGACCGAGGTTGAATCGCACATGAACACGGTTGCGACGTTGAAGTTGACAATGAGCCCCTCAAGGCAAAGTAGTGATGGCGATGCCGAGGGTGAGTCCCTCAAGCTGATGTACCGGAGGAAAAGTCAAGGGTGATGCAAGGTTGAGCCCCTTGAGCCGATGGAGCGGGAGATGCGAAGTTGAGGATGATGTCAAGGTTCGAGCCTGACACATCGCGGAGGATCGTGTTTGTCGTGGGAGTTCGTTGCCTAGCTTGTCGCCGAGGACCGGAGAAGCTTGCGGGCAACCTCGATGCCATGATATAGTAGTAGATGCTCGTCTTGGTAGCTTAGATGACTTGTTTGCCGACGGATGCGTCCATGTAGACTGCTTGTGGTAAGCTGCATGTTTATATTTTCCTAGCGTAGAGAGGATTTAAATGGAAGCGTCGAAGCTAAACTGCTTGTTCTTGATCATTAACCTTTTTGGAAACTAAGTGTCGTAGCTCTGCACTCTGTTCCCAAATAACTATCATCATTTTTGTGAGTAGAGTAATCTCAATCAGGTTTGGCCAATATAATTTCATTTTGCCACAATAATCTGGCTGGAAAATAACCAATGAAATTGAAAAGGTGCAAAAACTGGTGAAGAAAAATATTAAGTAAATGATTTGAAAGGATACAACCTGCAATACACGGATGTAAATTGACATGATGCAAATATGGTAAGGATGAGTAGTAATTAAAGTGCTTTACAGATACGCAAAGATGCAAAGGACGCAAAGGTTAAGAGCCTATTGGTTAACCTCTCTGTTACTTGTTGCACTTTGCCTTACCTTCGGATGTGCTAACTTCCTACTTCATGGGATTGAGAGACCAGGCCGGAACAGCTTCGATCCGTGATGCCTAGCTTCCTTATGCCTGCATGCATGGGAGGGTAATGCATGCCGGGGTAACAATACTTGTGCGGTTGTGCCTGCATGTGAGGGTAACGCATGCGAGGCTAACAATACTTGTGCCTGCATTCGAGGGTAATGCATGTGAGGGCAACAATACTTGTGCCTGCATGCGAGGGCAATACTTGCGCCTGCTTGGCTTGGCAGCACATGTTAATATACTTAGTTGCCCAAGAGAGTAATTACCTTTTGTGTGTTTAGCCCATGAGGTTAGTTAGCTTTAGTTGCCCACGAGGTTAACCAAGTTGTTTTTATCTTGGAGGTTAGCTGAGCTTTTTAGCTTCGACTACAAGAAATATGACCTCTCATCCCGAGGTTTTGTACCGGTTCAATTTGGATCCGGTACTAAAGGTAGCATTAGTACCGGATC